>NC_137829.1:39373663-39513663 GCF_963921795.1 Nannobrachium achirus
ACCATGTGTACCTTTTGTCCAAGGAAATGTAGAAAAAAGAAAGAAAGAACTTTGGACCTTTTTATATCAAGGTCCCTCATTTGTTTGGCATTAGCCACGATTTCATGAGATTTAGCCTCTAAGGCCCAATACTTCTTCCCTTCTCATAACAATTCTTCTACTTTTATTTCTCTAATTGTGTAGACTTCTTGTAAATGAAATAATGCAGATGTTTAACAATAATATAACTCTTGAGAGCGTAAAATGAAATCAAATGGACCTGTAAGAGTCCATTTGATTTCATTTAACACTCTCGAGCTAAATATCTATAAGGGTTTGGTTACCAACTCTTCATCATTTAGCTGGGGACCATGTGGAACCCCCTCAAGACAACTGGTGGTCCCTGGACCACTGGTTGACAACCACTGTTCCAAACCAATCACTACACTTTGTTCATTAGAAGTGGAATCACAGTGGAAAGCTTGATACACTGTATTGCCTCATTACTGAAATGCACATTTGCATGAAATCGCTAATTGTGTTTCACATTTAGGCAGAAACTAAAAATGAAAAATCATCTTCAGTGTTTTAGTGAAAGCAACAATCAATTAATTATCTCTCATACGGTACACGTGCTTAATATCACTCTGGATGGAATTGTGCCGTATTAAAAAGCAAAGTGATGAACTTACTCCATTAAATAGTGGGCTCACTAATGAATCTCCACTCAGTAACCTCACAGAGCCAGTCAACATGTCTGTGGCTCCACTAATGAAACAAAGAGACCTGTAGCTTTTAGTTCCAGAGTATTATTCTGTAGCAGTTACATTAGCTAAGGGACCAGCACCGCCACTAGAACTTTGGTAATTGGGTGTTCTTTGACAATACCATGTTTTCAGTGTCAGTAGCAACTTTATAAGTAGCTTATGCCATGGTTTTTCAGTGTTTTACCTTATTTTTGATGGTTCCATGAACGCTCCATGTGTCCACAGTTCGCGGCAGACGATCGTCTTTTCTTTTACCCGGAAAATAATTATAATAGCCGCAATCGTCCATGCTTTTGTTATGGTCTGTAGAAAAGAGCTTGTTATGACCAAGAATGCAATCTGGGAGAAGATTCTGTGATGCATCCATTTTTTGGAATTTCATGACGCTGGTCTGGACAGAACGGGGATATTTTGGATGAATTTCCCGATGCGTCATGGGAATTAAAGTCTTTGCATCACTCCCTCGTGAATGAGTTTATGGCATTCATGAATGCTTGCATTTCTACAACCTTTTTGCTAAACCTAACCTAACCTAACCTAACCCCATCTACAAGCTCACAAAACCATGCAGCAGAACGCGTAGATCTCATGCCTATAATCCTAACATTTGGCCCCCACAAGTATAGCAATACAAGTACACGCACGCACGAAAATCCGCACACTCTCACGCCCTGTCCTGTCCTGTCCTTTCTGTCTGTCCAAACCACTCACACACCACTCTACTCCGCAACCTTTAACCAGGGGGCAAGTTGTCCGGATTTAAAATGAAGCAAACACGGAACTGAAAGTTACTTCTTATGATTGGCCCCATTCATTTCACCCAAACTTTTACATTTGATTTTCTTACCTTAATAAACACCGTCATAAATACTTTATGGTTCCTGTCCCTAGTTTAAAGCCTCGTTTCAATCACCATGATATGCGTTTTGTGAAAATATGGTCCAATTTATGTTATAATTGATGTTAAAGCAGGGTATGCTGTAGGAGGGGCTTGTGATCATAGGCTTGTGATGATTCTTCTATGTGTGCTTTATTTTCGGCAAGCTCAACACCACATTCTCCCAAGAATCCCTGCGGTTGCACGGGACCGTTGGCAGCCAATAGCATTCGAGATGGTACCATTTCTACCAATGAACGTTGAATTCTACAATGATGGCGGCACCCACAAAAAGCTTCATTTTCGCAGCATAGAAACCAATGGCTTCCACCATCCATATTGTTTTTACAGTTTATGCCTTTAACCCTGCAAGACCCGAATTAATTTCTACTTGCCAAAATAATAATAAAAAAACATTTTAAATCATATGTGACTAGGTCTGGTACTTTGTTCCTTATGTCTGCATTGGTCATTTTTCTTTTTTGTACAGATTATCCAAGTACAGAATTTAAGCTTTCATATGATGTATCATTTGTTGAAATTGGAGCTTATTTGAAGAAGTTATGGACATTTTAAACTTGTTGCACCATAAAGCCCAAAGTGCTTAAAAAGCCATTTGAATGCAAGGAACATTTGTCACCTCTGGGTAGCCAGAAGTGGGTGTGACAATGGGAGGGACAATAGGTACTTGTCTACACCCCTAAATCACTCCCCCCAAGTCAAACCACCCCCACAGTGGTATAGCTGTCAACTTCAAATGTTGTACTTTTATTCCACCACAATGATTTAAAACTAGTTTTATTTAGTTATTTAGTAGATTTAGATTATTATTGCAAAACATATACATTACCCACCTAGCAGATCTACAAGCTCACAATGTGTCACCCAAATGGACACATTAGCCCGCGGACCCCCATTTGAAAAGATACACCAGGGACCCCCATTATAATGTGCAAGGCTCTATCATTGATTCTCAACCATTTACATTTCAAGGACCCCCAGTTTGTCATGCATCAGGCTCTGCTGTGTATACGGAACCAAATGGACCCATTCCATTTGTACCCATACCCATAAGGGTTCATTGTGTTCCTAACATTTAGCTGGGGACCCCCTAGAACTCCCTCAAGCACTTAGAGAACCAGGCTCTAAGCTGTGTAGGCCTAGTCCCAGCTTTGCAATAAAAAACGGATGCCCCCGCGATTTATTACCTTTATAGCTTATGACGGTAGGCTACAGGGAAAAGGTGTTGTGTAATATCCAATCCTTAATATAAAATCCAATCTTTGTTTCTCCACCGGAATTATATCCATCACGTTGATTTGTTTACAGTCGGTGGTCACACAGTTGTGAGCGTCATTGTCCACGACCACGCACCAGTGTGCTGCGCTGTAAATAACAGATCTCCAAGAGTCTCACAGCAGGTTATTTATTTAATGCTTAAAGCCAGTGAAAC
Organism: Nannobrachium achirus; assembly: GCF_963921795.1. Lineage (NCBI taxonomy): Eukaryota > Metazoa > Chordata > Actinopteri > Myctophiformes > Myctophidae > Nannobrachium > Nannobrachium achirus. The sequence goes on from NC_137829.1 coordinate 39,376,740, forward strand.
AATTAATACATTTAGGACCGAAACTGTATCTTTTATTTTCACTACAGCCGAGTGAGCCTGTATAATGTCATTATCAAAACTAGCGTGAATTATACAGACAGACTTTAGAACGCCTCTGCTTAAGAAGCTTTTAAATCTGCTATTTTCAAATCGCCCATGTGTTTTAAAATAAACCCCTCCAATACTGTCTTCTGCTCCTCCATCCATTAACATAAGCGAGATGACAAGTGCTCAGAACATGAAACTATAGCACAATGCATTCCGATGGCCAATAGAAACTGTAATTGTAATTAGATACAGTACACAATGTCATTATTATGCAGGCCTACATTAAGCAATCAATGTCAGACAATGAATTCAATAGTCCTTTTTTATTTGTGAATGTACAAGAATAACAGAAAATGTCAATGAATAAAGCTGAATTTTATGGGGGACTAACCCACCAGTCAGTGATGGAAAAAGTACTCAAATGTTTTACTCAAGTAAAAGTATTAATACTGCAATGTAGATACACTCTGTTGCAAGTAAAGTCACATGTTAAAAATGATGCGACACGACACATTGTGAGCTTGTAGATCTGCTATTTTGAAATGGCACCAGTAAAGTAAAAATACCTCATAATTGTACTTAAGTATAGTACTCGAGTAAATACATAGTTATACAACACTGCTTACAACAATGCCAATAGTAAAGGCTCAGTTTGACATGCATGGCTCTGCCCATTCCATTTGTACACTCTCTGAGTTACATAAGGGTCCATTTGGTTTCTATCATTGTGAAGCTTTTAAATCTGCTATTTTCAAATCCCTCAATTGTTTTCATTTAAAAATAAACCCCTCCAGAATACTGTCTTCTGCTCCTCCAGCTATTAACATAAGCGAGATGACAAGTGCTCAGAACATGAAACTATAGCACAATGCATTCCGATGGCCAATAGAAACTGTAATTGTAATTAGATACAGTACACAATGTCATTATTATGCAGGCCTACATTAAGCAATCAATGTCAGACAATGAATTCAATAGTCCTTTTTTATTTGTGAATGTACAAGAATAACAGAAAATGTCAATGAATAAAGATGAATTTTATGGGGGACTAACCCACCAGTCAGTGATGAAAAAAGTACTCAAATGTTTTACTCAAGTAAAAGTATTAATACTGCAATGTAGATACACTCTGTTGCAAGTAAAAGTCACATGTTAAAAATGATGCAACACATTGTGAGCTTGTAGATCTGCTATTTTGAAATGGCACCAGTAAAGTAAAAATACCTCATAATTGTACTTAAGTACAGTGTAACAGTTCTTCCTTATCAAAAGGATGCTCTACCAAAAGCGTCTGGGCTTTGGATCTTTGGTCTTTTTCGGTGCTGTGGATTTTGGTCTGGGGCGCGGGGTCTTCTTCTGTGATGTGGGCGTTGCTGCAGTGGACTGATTGGGGCTGTGGACTGGTTTGGGGCATGTGATATCTTTTGCATCATCAACACAGAATTCTCTGATTTTCGTAAAAAGATATTCCTGCCGGGCCATGTCGAGTCCAGGTGGAGGTTGCACTGGAACACCATCTCTCGGGGGTTTGACAGCAGGGTCCTTGAGCAGCTGAAACTCAATCACTTCTGCGTCTCTGTATCTTTGGGCCATAACCACACCAGGTCTCTCTGCATCAAAGCTAAAGTGCTGGTAGCTTTTAATCTGTGGAAGCTTGCGGAAGTATGGAGTCAGGTGAGCTTGCCAGTCGTAGCCTTCAACGACCACGGTTCCATCTTCATGTCCGACTAGCTGGGAGAGGTTCACTCCCTTCACCTCAGAGCTCTTATCCATCACAGTCACAATGTCTGCCAGGGTGTCCACTCTGCTCTTTCTGAAGACCTGCTTGAAGCGGCCAAAACACCAGTCAGGACCAAACTTTGTGTGGCCGGCAATAAGGAGGTGGAGGCCTAACTTCTCGTGCAGCCCGTGAATCGTACGCCAGGCACAGTACCACAGCACAAAGTTGTTCTTGTTTTGTCCACTGCAGTTGTCACAATGAAGGTCCACGTTTGCTTCTCCAACTCCATAGTTGTTGAAAAAATGATCCACATAGCTGATGACTGCGTTGCTGCCCTTGCCCGACGCCATCCCTTCATCGATGAGGTAATTCACTTGCTTTGTCAGGCCTTCACAGTGGATACCGAAAAGACCACACTTGCGCGCAGTGAGAAAAAACAACGGGCTAACCTGAAGAGCCGATGTAGGATAGTGCACCTGAAAGGAGAGAGTAAAAAAAGTGCATTAATATCTTGTACTCCTAACGTGTGGCCAACACAGTAGCAAACCAATAAAGTCAATAAACAAATAACAAGGGATAGAATTAAGCTCACCTGCTGTGCAAAGTCAAAGCTGTAGTGCATTGTGATGGGCTTGCTTGCGGGTCTGGAGGGGCCAAAAGATAGCTGCTCTTCCTCACAGATCTTCTTAGCAGCAGCCGTCATCTCCTGGTACAACTCCCTCTCTTTTCGAGCAAGTGTCAGGTGATCGATTTGCTCTTGATGTTTTGCTGCTACCTGTGCGTCATTTAGGTTGACACGGCGCAGATGGAAGTTGTTTTTGTAGCATTGCCAACACAGATCTGTCCTGGGTTTGATGCTCGTTATCTGAGGGAGTATCGCCTTCCAAAGCCGTCTGAAACATCCCAGACGAACAACACGTTGTCCTGCAAAGACACAAAGTTTTGAATAAAATAATTAATAATAAAAACGTACATACATTTACAAATAATGGTTATAAACATAGACAATCTACAGTGACATTGCCATGCTTGTTACATTTGTAAGTGTTGTCATGCATCTCTTTATTATGAGAATACATTTATTAGGTAAACAAAAACAACAATTACATACCATCTTCCACAGCAGCTTTATAGTGACGCCACACTGAGGCTTTGGTGACATCACTAGGCAGCAACTTAAGACTGTAGTCCTTGTGACCAGGGTGGCGTCCAGGCAATGAAATGGCATGGACCTCTGCGTAGTTTGAGATGAATGTGATGACCCTAGTGATGTCCTCACTACTCAGGAATTTCTTGTTTGTCCTTGGACGCGGCTGAGCCTGGCGTGTGGTTACCCCATTCTCATTGTAGTGAGTCAAAAGGGCTTGGAAAAGGTTTTTGCTGATCCTGGAGAAAAGAGAGAGAGAGAGAAAAAAAAGTCAAACAATTTGTTACAAACTGGCAGATGAATGATTACATACATACAGTAAATACACGTAAGTGGTGTAAAGTACCAACTAAGTACATTTACATAAGTACTGTACTTAAGTACAATTTAGAGGTATCTGTACTTTACTTGGTTATTTCCAATACTTTTACTTCTACTCCACTTAAGTTACTATTATTATTATTATTATTATCACAATGCTTTGTGATGTGACACATTGTGAGCTTTTAGAACTGCCCAATTGTTTTCATTTTAAAATAAACCCTTTTACTTGTAACAGAGTATTTCTTCATTGCAGTATTGATACTTTTACTTTTTCCACCACTGTACTCAGTGTCTATTGTACCTGTGGAAAGCCTGGTTTCTATTTACTGCACAGGGCTTATATCCGGTCTAAACTCGGCCCACTGCACCCGCTAATTTCCACACACACATACATAACGCAAGGGATCTGTTTCCGTATCCTTTCTGCACCGGATGTTTGATGTGACGCTAGAAAATAAGCTAGTGTATTTTAGACGTGGGCTGTGGGCTCATAGTGTTCACACACAGACAAACATAACATAATAGGCAGCGCCACGCCGCCGAGCCACTACAATATTTAACCAGATCAATAGCATTTACTTTAGCAATGTAACGTATGTAACTCACCCATAGACGAAGAGGAATGTGGCACGACAGACGACAATAGTGTTCACCATGTATGTCGTTCTGTTTCTCTTTCTCTTAGCGTTCACTTTCTTTGCCCTTTGAGTATTTTCGGAGATATTGACGCACGTCCTTATAACTCCTAAGAGAAACATGTCTCTTTGTTCCCTCGTCAAGGCTGTTGTTTCCGTTCGTATGTCACAGATCATGTCAGGGTCCAATTTTTGACTGCAAGACACAGCCTGGCGTTCTGAATTCTCTTTACGATTCTCATTGCATTTGCAATGAAAGTTTCTGATCTTTTGCAACTCTGTTGGTCGATCGGTGTCCACGGCAATAGTCTCAACTTCGGGTAACTTTACCAACAGCGGTGCGATGCCCACATGAACGCCTCCAGGAGCAGCTGTTCCACCCGTCTCCTCATCCTCGTTGTCAGAACACACACTGCTGTTGATTTGATCAAAAACTATGCCATCTTCGTCATCATCATCGGATTCGTCCGAGAGCCACTCGGATTCACTGCCATCGTTAATAAAATCCAAAATGAATCCCTCCAAGATACTGTCATGGGCTCCTCCATTCAATCCGTTAACCAAGCGAGATGACAAGCTGTTGTTGCTGCTGCTGCTAGCCATCTTGAAGGATAGTGTTTGTAAACAAATGCACGCTTGTATTTAAGGGCGGTGCTCAGAGCGTGAACACGAGTGAAAACTGAGGAACAATGGATTCCGTCGGCCAATCGAAACGCTATGCAAATCTAAAGAGCTGACTTCTCCGCCTCCAGAAACGGTCTGTAATCTCTCACAAAGTAAGGCAAGTTTACTACACTAGTGTTAACATTTGGCAACCTTAACAAAGATATCTTATGGAATGAAAACATTCTAATATATTCAAACTGTCTTAATAGAAAAAAAACGAAAAACGAAAAAATAAATAAACCAATCTTATTTTAGCATTTTCTGACTTTTAAAAACGGCGACAAATGGACCTTTCCACCAGCACCAGACACATATGGTGTTGTAGGAGTCCTAATCACAGGAAAATGTCATGTTTAAAAAAATGTTTTTGCAAGGTTTTATAGCCATAAATCATAAATCATGTTCTAATTTACACTTTGGGGATATTTTCCACAATAATAACATATACATGTTCTAGACATTCTAATGATCATATATATATATATATATATATATATATATACATTTTTTTTTCTTTTTTTTTACAGGTATTTTAGTTTTTGTGAGGAATAGCTTCAGTGAAAAAGTGAGATGTTGTTCGTCCAGACTCTGGAATGTCAGCCTCTGTGGGGGGTATTCATATGCAAACATCATGGCCAATGGCATTGTAATACTAAACAATAGGATCCAATGGTGATGTTAATTTGAAAAAAGAACAAGAAAACAAATTATTTAAACTATTTTTTTGATCAAATAAAAATGTTGCCAAAAAGCTACACTGAGTCTTGCAGGGTTAACCCCGCTGTAGTCTTGTCAGGGGTCAGAAGGACCAGCCCCTGGTGGCGGTGGTCCTTGGCAGATGGGTGTGCGATGTGTAATCCCACTGCCGGCCCGTCCTGATGAAGGATGTCTCCCGACGACGCAGCGCCGCGCCGGGTGTGTCTGTCTGTGCAGATGTTTGTCATGAATATTCATACCAGAGCCTAATGACAATCATTACTCCGGTTGAGTCTCTTTGTGTTGGCAGACGTCCCGTCGAAGGAACCCGCGCCAGAGCCTCTGTCGAAGGCCCCCCTCCCCCCCGCCCCCAGTGGCCCGGGCTGTGATTGATTCCGCCTGTCATCGCCGCTGAATTCTCCCGGTCGCGCTCGCCGGCGCGGCACTCGGTAGACACACAACACACACATACACAAAACAGACGCGCACGCATGCCCGCACACACGCACAAACGCACACACGTGCACGCACGCACACACAAAATCATGAATATACTCCACCTGTTCACACCAGCAAACCTGCCGTCAATCTCACATCATCCTTGTTGTTGTTGGTGTTGCTTTTGGTGTGTGCGTGCGAGTGTTTGTGTGTGTCTCTGTGTGACGTGCATGCTCGTTCCTGCTTTTCAAAGCTGCGTCGTTAGTTCCTAACACACTAATTAGTTCTACAAGTGTTTCATTATAACATGGGACACACGCCACTGCTTTGATGTGTGAACGCGACATGTACTGCTAGTATATATAGTGACAACTGAACTGCCTATAGTGCCTACAGAGACACAATGATTAGCTTTATCATGTTGGATTCAGCAAATGTATCAAATATCCTAATACCGTATCTATAATAAGTATTACAATATTAACGTCCAAGCAAGTGACTCATTAAGTTCCTATTTATTCCTTCGATCCGGGAAAGCATACTCAACATCACAAATAGTACAACAATCTGTATGTTGGAATACCAAGGGTGAGCGAATAGCAGCCAGGAGAATGACACTAGCAGGACACTGCTAAAGACACCACAAAAATTAGACTGGTGCTGCATGGGAACCAACACATGGGCACCGGTCATGAGGACATCCCATATTAACATAGTGGATGTACTCAGGAAAGACACAGGAGCACAAAGCACCAGTGTTGATTTCGTTGACTAAAACTATGACAACATTTTTTTGTCGACTGTGTTTTTTTCACTGTTAAAAACGAAATAAAAACTAAGCTGTGATGACTAAGACTAAATATATTGACAATTTCGTCAATAAAAACTGGACTAAAATGTTGGGGAGGAACTGGTGGAGAAGAGTGTCATTTTATGTTTGGTTGCTCTCTGCAACGCGTTGTGAGCTTATAGATCGGCTATATTCAGCATGCATCCAAGTGTAAAATCTGTCATTATGATGCCATCAAGGCCTGCCAAAATACATTTCATTTGACTAAATCAACTGTAGATTTAGTCGCCTAAAATCTTATGATATTTAGTCGACTAAAATTAGACTAAAACTAATACTTTTCAGGTGACTAAATTATGACTAAAACTAAATGGCATTTTATTCGAAAGACTATGACTAAAACTAAATCAAAATTTGCTGTCAAAAACAACACTGCAAAGCACCAACGAGCTGGCAGGATGTATGAAGAACCAGGATGACTGGAAGCCACGATGGAGGGCTCGTCTGAGGCTAAAAAGAAGGCGTGCCGCAGGGAGACAACAGGATTCTTCTGTTGGCGTCCAGAAGGCCCAGAGGATTGAGTCATTATTAACTCATCCAGTGCCTATCCCGAACAAGTTCGGCTTTTTTAATAAAATGAATAAAATAATCCGAGGCCGCACCAAGCCTGGCTCTAAATTTTAAATCTAGGCCGCCGACCGAAAGCCCTTTCCACCGGCCCGTAATCCAATACAAACTCACATCTTTGAAGCCCTTTTTCTCTGAACTGTGTTCTCTGTGGAAGCTGGAAGGTTTTATTTACGGCTAAATCGCCGAAAATCGGGCCTCATGCACAAACATGTACACGCGCGTCACTGCCACGTGGGTCCCTGTATGTTACTACGCTCGTCTATGAGAGAGACTCTGGCCACTCAACAGACCGGCACTGGAAGTGTTAAGACCTACGGTACAGTACTGTGATTCAGTCCAGACCATCAGCGACAGCAGAACACTACTTATGTACATACACCAGGGTTCCCCAATTCGTTTTCCCCAAGGGCCGAATTATGTCTAGGGTACCAAGCCGAGGGCCACAACATTACAGTGGCATTCCCGCTACTCCAGCGACAGTTCAGAAAATCTTGTAGGCCTATGTCCAAAACCGTTCGTTTTGCATTTATCATTTTAAAAATGCATGATTTAAGCTAGTGAAAACAGCCGATCTACAAGCACACGACACCTCTGCATTTATTATTTTAAAAATGATTTAAACTAGTGAAAACAGACGTTTTCACTACTTTTGCGCGACAGCCTTGTATGATGAAGCAGGGCTTTGCTTTGCGAAAGAACGTACAAATTTGGAGATACGACGTTATACTAGTGTTGTTGCTGCTCTTATACCACCATTATTACTGGGGTTGCTGCCTATTTGTAGCCTGATTTCAGACTCTACGCTGGAGCTTGAGTCTGAAGTTGTCCCTATTCTATTTGATTACAAAGGGGAGGGGATTTGAAATTTGAAATTCCCAATCACAAGAGATTTGGTGGGAGGGGTTGTGTTTGACAAAACATTCCCTCCTCCCCCTCCCCTCTGTGACATGCACCAAACAGGTCATTGTATTTGATGTTTCATTGATTAGAGAGAATCACTAACGAGCTATCGACACTTGTAGTTGTAGCTCTTCTGAAGTTCAAAGGAGGCAATTAAGAACTCTGGTGAGCCAACCCTCTCTCCACTGTTTCTGTTGATTTTCAAAAGTTAGACGCACCCCTCCTCTGTCTTGCATTGATTTCATTGGTCGGTTAGCCAAGAAACCGAATCAAGAGACGCGTCATATGACACCTCCAGACCAAGAGAAGCAGTCCACTCAGAGAGTGGGTGGGTCTATTGGCTGGAGATACGGGTCTATTGGCCCTGACATACACCATGATTACTTTCAACTGAACACTATAACACAGGGGTCTTCAATGTTTTCAGGCCGAGGACCCCTTAGTTGAGAGAGAGATGAAGCAGGGACCCCCACAACCTTTTCGTAGATTCCATAGTTTCATTGTTTGACAGCACAATCATCAGTGTATTTTGGATTCATGTCAATTTGTGTTTTCAGATATTTAACCACTTGAGCCGTCATTACCTAATAAACTTGACCTTTCACTCTGTACTTAGTCTGCTCTTTTTCCCCCTCTACACCAAACCTCTTTGCCGAAACTACAAGCTTTGCCGATCTACAAGCTCACAACGCCTCGCAGCTTGCAGATCGGCTATTTTTGGCTAAAGTTTTTCAGAATATGAACACTAGGGTTCAAGTGGTTAATATACAGAAGAAGAGCAAAAATGTTATCACTCAAAGATTTGGAGTACCCCCTGTAGTAACTCTGAGGACCCCCTAGGGGTCCCGGACCCCCTGTTGAAGACCCTTGCAGTATAACATGTTAATGCACCACGATTCATTTCAGGGAGCCTCACGAACCAATGTTATGCGAGTCTCTGGGTGCACATTGGTTTTAGCAGACTCATATCTCTGCTAAACCAATGTGCAAGAGGGGGGGGGGGGGGAGAGAGAGAGAGAGAGAGAGAGAGAGAGAGAGAGAGAGAGAGAGAGAGAGTGAGAGAGAGAGTGAGAGAGCAGAGGGATGGAAAAAGGCAAGGCAGTCAAATGAGGGAGGGAAAGATTAATAAGGGAACAAAGAACGGGTGTGAGGAAGAAGTGATAGAAAGGTTGACAAAGAGAGACAGAGAAAGAGAGACTGTAGGAGAATATTGCGCCACACTCGACCACACACACACACACACACACCGCACACACACACACACACACACACACACACACACACACACACACACACACACACACACACACAAGATCTCCTACGAGCACTTATGGTTTTATGGCCTATAACACTGTGGGCTGTAATAGAAGACCCCATTACGCATTCCACAGCAGAGCGACTCTTCTCTTCTGTTCTGTCTCATTGAGCTGTGAGGTGCTTTTCACACACTCTCACTCTCACACACGCACACACAAACGCACACACACACGCACACACACACGCACGCACGCACGGCCTGCACCAAATGAGATGCTAAGGTCGTTAACTTTTATCCTTCAGCTGGGCTGTGGATTTATACCGGCGTACAGGGAGAGGCTCATGGTGAAAGAAGCGCGGGTAGAGACGCACGTACGCAATGTCAGGACAGGTTGATGGAAAGAGAGAGAGTGTGTGTGAAAGAGAGAGAGAGTGTGAATTCTGACGGTTGATTAGCTGAAGGCGTCCTCTTCTTTCATTTCCCCCGCTGGCTTTAGAGCAGGAGTCTTCAACGTTTTCAGGCCAAGGACCCCTTAGCTGAGAGAGAGATGAAGCAGGGACCCCGGCAACCTGTTCATGTAGATTCCATATGGTTTCATCGTTTGACGGCGCAATCGTCAGTGTATTTTGGATTCATGTCAATTTGTGTTTTCAGATATTTAACTGCACTGAACCGTCGAACCGTCGATTCTTAAATCAACTTGACCTTTCACTCTGTACTCAGTCTGCTTTTTTTCCTCCTCTACACCAAACCTCTTTGCTGGAAATAGCCGATCTACAAGCGCACAACATGGCGTTGTGAGCTTGTAGATCTGCTCTTTTTGGCTAAAGTTATCCGAATACAGACACTAGGGTTCAAGTGGTTGATGTAAAAAAAGAAAAAAAAGAGAAATGCCAAACCTAAAGTATGCATGGTGAGAAAAGTATTTTGGGTGGAAACAAAACGTTTCTTTTTTTTTTTTTTTTTTTTTTTAATTTATTGTATTTTATTTTTATGTCTTTATTGATAGGACAGTAGACTGACAGGAAATGGGGGGAGAGATGGGGAGTGACACGCGGCAAAGGTCGTCCGGATCGGGAATCGAACCGGCGACGCTGCCGCCCGGCATCCATGCCTATATGTGGCAATACCTAAGTGCTATGCGCCTGGACCAGTAGGCCAGTAGATTTGCTGTTTTCACTACTTTTGTGCAACAGTCTTGAATGATTCAAGCAGGGCTTTAATTAACTTTTTTTTTTATTAGCACGTTGCATGCCAATAAAGCCCTTTGAATTGAACTGAATTGAGAGAGAGAAGTTTCTATCACACAAAGATTTGGAGGACCCCCTGTAGTAACTCTGAGGACCCCACAGGGGTCCCAGGTCCCCCTGTTGAAGACCCCTGCTTTAGAGAGCTGGAGGCTGCAGGAGCAGAGGTTGTAAGCTCCGACGTGGAACCCAAAGCTCGTTAGATAGTTCCTCTCCGCCGTAAAAAAAAAGAAGAAAAAAAAGAACTCGCACTGGCATGAACGCGACTGCGGAGAGTTAGTGGAGCCTCGCGGCCTTGGTGACATCACACATCAAACCAGAAACGACGTCGTATAGAAGCCAAGGCCCCTGACGCGCGCGCACGCGTGCACGCACGCGCGCACGCACGCACACACACACACATACGCACACACACCGTCGTGTAGTTAACCCTGCAAGACCCGAATTAATTTCTACTTGCCAAGAAAAATTGAGTGTTGTACGGGTCCTAATCACAGGAAAATTATTAAAAAATAATAATGTTTTTGTATGGTTTTATAGCCATAAATCATAAATCATGAATCATAAATCATGCTCTAATTTGCATTTTGGGGACATTTTTCACAATATAAAGACATGTACATGTTCTAGACATTCTAATGATCACGGGAAAAAAAATACAGGCATTTTACTTATGTTTTAGTGAGGAATAGCTTCAGTGAAAAAGTGAGATGTTGTTCGTCCAGACGCTGGACTCCAGAGATCTTTAAGTGATGGTGTGAATGTCAGCCTCTGTGGGGGGTATTTATATGCAAATATCGAATAATATTAATGTGAAAAAGAACAGGAAAACTATTTTTTTTAAATGATTTAAAGGGATTTGCAGGGTTAAGCTACATCATTAGGCGGCCATTTTGAATGGAACGCGAGGGAGGGTTTTAGAGCAATGAAGGGAGGGAGGGAGAGGTGTGAACGTCAGACGATGTCGTCATCTCTAACGGGCCTGTTAATTCCACACAGCGGCTGAGTTATGAAGCTCGATAAAACTCCATGCAGCCGACCGTGTCAAGATATGCCACCCTCACATTCCCTCCATCCAGGGGCGTCACACGTTGGGGGGGAAAGTGGGACGGAGTTACTAGGGCCCAAGGTGGAGGGGGCCTCGATTATTTTATACTCTAGCTATTGAAAAATAGCAGATATACAAGCTTGCAGCGCTGCACCGAGTGCCGCGCTGCGAGCTTCGTGAAAATGTGTGCAATCTTTGAATATATGTATTATTTTTAAGCGAACATTTGTAACTCAAATTATGCTTCTGTGGGGTCCCTGGAACTAAATATTTTGACAAATACATGTCATTTTGGGGGTCCTTGACATGAAAAAAGTTTGAGCCCCACTGACATAGAAACATAGGTTTTTCAGTGCCACGCTGTGAGTTTGTATATATCTTTTTTCTATTTTTCAATAGTTAAAGCACCAAATAATGCGTTCCCCAGTCTAAATGGGTTCAACCCCCTCCTCCCCCTATGAAGAACATTTATGGGGGGCCCGCAGTGAATCCTTGTACCCATTTAGGGCCCAGAATTTGGTGCGACACCCCTGCTCCATCTCTCTCTTTCTTTCTCTCTCTCTCTCTGTCTCTGCCTGCTGGATTACGGTTCTCCTATGGAGCTCCAGCGAAGGATTGGGTTGTTGGCCCGCATGCGAGGGGCTGTAATTTGCAGTCTCTGTTAAGGTGCTTAGCTGAGGACCCCCTTCCCCCCCCCCCACCCCCACACCCCCACCCCACCCTCGACACCTCACTACCCAGGTTATTACTGCAGCGCCGCTGAAGGCCAGGAGATCAAAACCTCATCTGTAGGAAAATAAGGCTTCCACTGTACTCCTTTTTCTTTTCTTTTTCATTACCAAGAGACAGAGACATGCCAGAGCTAAAGTATGCATGGTGAGAAAAGTACTGAGTATTTTGTCGGTGTCGGGTGAAAAAAAAAACATTATTTTTTCTTTCTTTTTAAAGATTAGTTTTTGGGGGCTTTTATGCCTTTATCGATAGGACAGTAGACTGACAGGAATGGGGGGAGAGGTGGGGAGTGACACGCGGCAAAGGTGAGAGAGAGAGAGAGAGAGAGAGAGAGGTAGGGGTGGGGGGTGTTATGGTTTACTTTAATTTATGCCCGATATGAACATTTGCAGAACCCGGGAAGTAAAAAATGTAAATGTATTTAAAACAAACAGAACGTTGGAGGAGTCACACACGTGACTGAAAACCTGCAGCAGGGTGCCAGACATGTGACCACGCGCACACACACACACACACACACACACACACACACACACACACACACACACACACACACACACACACACACACACACACACACACACACACACACACACACGCGCACACACACACAGAGCACGCGCACGCATGGCGGCAGGAGGAAGGGAAGGAGAGACAGACAGAAAGAAATATTGGAAAAACTGTTAAAAAAAAAGTAGGCTCACACACGACAGCAGCTGTCAATCACTGTCAGCGCGTCAACCCAGAGACGGCGGGTGATAGTGATGCTTTTCCACACCGTGTCTCCTGGGGATCCAGGTTTCATCTCCATGTCCGCTAGAAACCTGGTATGTCCAAAAATAGTTAATTTTTTCTCATTATTTTGATTTTTTTTATTTGTTATGCCATTTAGGTGTGAACGCATTAAAAACATAGCAGATATACAAGCTCACAGCACAAGCTTGTAGATCTGCTATTTTTGAAAAAAATATTCAAAATTCTTTGAATATCTTTGAACCCGATTCTATTGTCTTCTAAATCCTCCTTCTGAATCAGTGGTTCTCAAACGTGTTCATGTCAAGGACCCCCCCCCCCCCAAATTACATGTATTTGGCCGCGGACCACCCAGAAGCAAATATTTGAGATGCAAACATTCGCATTTTAAAAATATATTATTCAAAAAAACAAAAGAAACAAGATTTTTCAAAAAAATAGCAGATCTACAAGCTCAGAACCTTGTGAGCTTGTATATCTGCTATTGTTCAATAGTTAAAGCATTGAATAATTATAGGCCTAAATGGGTTAAAGTAGTGAAAATAGCCAATCTACAGGTTTACAATGCGCGTTGCATCGTGACAAGTTGTGAGCTTGTAGATCGGCTATTTTCACGGCTTGTGTGCGACACATCTTGTGTGATGAAAGGAGGGCGTGGATTTATGGAACATCAAAACCTGAGATGTTGATTTACGAGGTTTCCGCGGAGAGTTCGACAGATTCTGCAGGAGCTCTGGGATGCTTTGATGTCCACAGACACCTGCGCCATGTGCACGTGCATTCACACACACACGCTCGTACACACACACACACACACACACACACACACACACACACACACACACACACACACACACACACACACACACACACACACACACACACACACACACACACACGTGTATGGAGCACATGTGCATGCATGGCCGCACACACATGCACAGGCAGGTGCATACATAGACATCAAAAGGGGCTTGATCCCCTGCTCTTTTACCCGTCTGCAAAAAGTGCCCTCAACAGACCATGAATAAGTAAAGAAAATAGCCGACCTCCAAGCTCACTGCGACGCGTTGTGAGCTTGGAGGTCTGCTATTTTCAATATGTTCACAACTTTGATGATGGAGAGGGCCACTATATTTCCACCTTCACTCCGAGGGCCACATTGCATGTTGCTACGTCCTACTTTGTCATTCTAGTATCTCATACAAAAGAAGCAAAAAAATTGCAGATCTAAAGCTCAAAACGCATCGTAGTGCGATGCGTTTTGAGCTTGTAGATCAGCTATTTTTTGCTTCTTTTGAATTGGAATCCTGAATAATATTTTGTTATTTTTTAATTGGAATCCTGAAATGTAACATTTTGATTTAATTTCAAAGACATTTAATTATACACTCATGTTAACTTTATGAACCTAAATACAAATACATTGGACATAAAAAAAAAATACATTTTAATACTACTATACTAGTCATTAAGTTACTAATATAGATTAAAGCAGGTCATGTTTGGAATTGTAACAGCTGAAATCAATAATATATCAGTATTCCGGTATTAACCTGCGGGCCACATTAAGTGAAGGTGGGGGCCGCCGCATGTGGCCCCCGGGCCGCCAGTTGCCCATGTATGGTCTATTACATTTTCTCCATTCCTCTTTTCTTTCCCTCCGAATCCTTCAGACAGACAGACAGACAGACAGACAGACAGACAGACAGACAGACAGACAGACAGACAGACAGACAGACAGGCAGGCAGGCAGGCAGGCAGGCAGGCAGGCAGGCAGGCAGGCAGGTCATGTTTGGAATTGTAACAGCTGAAATCAATAATGTATCAGTATTCCGGTATTAACCTGAGGGCCACATCAAGTGAAGGTGGGGGTGGGGGGGGGGGGGGGGGCGCATGTGGCCCCCCGGGCCGCCAGTTGCCCAGACAGACAGACAGACAGACAGACAGACAGACAGACAGACAGAGATCTCGCAGGCTGCTCGGCAGGGGCGTCAATTGGGTATGGCAGGGGTATGCAGCTGCCATACCCTGGGTCCAGGGGGGAAAATAAAAGTTACTTTTAAATATAAATCCATGAATGTCTCTTTGTCTATCTGCGCAGTAAAATAACTACAAGTGCAAAATTTAACAAAATGGTCACTTTAACAAGGTATTATAATTATATTCTCCACACTTGTATTCTCCACCATCTCTTGACAGAATGGTATATTCCCAGGTTCCGCAGGTCCGCTGCACAGGTGCATTGCATTATTGTTAATTGTGGCACGTTTACTAACATGCTAAGTTTAGCTGCACTTGAACAACCATTCCAGGCTGCCATATCCAGCCCAAGAAACCGTAGAAACCTGTGTAAAAAAACGGACAAAACTCGTTTTTTTTTTTTTTTATATTGTGAAAATAGCCGATCTACATGCTCACAACGCCTCGCAGACAATAGAACCGTGTTATAAGAAATGTAATGCATCTTTTCCATGAGGACTCCCATCTTTGCCATACCCTAGGCTTTTGCTGAACTGACGCCACTGCTGCTCGGCCGGTGGTCTCCGGATGCCATGCTGGTTCAAGGAGAACATGGCGACGTGAAGACGCCCTATAAAAAGATATCATGGCTTAACGTCTTATATCTGTGATAAGACGGGGCGGAGGGAGAGGGGGGTTCCCAGGACAGCGTATGATCTCTCCATCTCCTCTGTGTCCCCGAGCCACAGAGCCAGGGGCGTCACACCAAATTCTGGGCCCCGGGTACAAGGATTCACTGCGGCCCCCCCCCCCCCCCCCCCCATGAATGTTAACTATTGAAAAATAGCAGATATACAAGCTCACAGCGCGGCACTCGGTGCTATAGTCACGTGATCAACACAGATCTGTAATTGTTGTGTGTGCATCTGTGTGTGCGTGCATGTGTGTGCATGTGTGTGTGTGTGTGTGTGTGTGTGTGTGTGTGTGTGTGTGTGTGTGTGTGTGTGTGTGTGTGTGTGTGTGTGTGTGTGTGTGTGTGTGTGTGTGTGTGTGTGTGTGTGTGTGTGTGTGTGTGTGTGTGTGTGTGTGTGTGTGTGTGTGCGTGCGTGCGTGCGTTCGTGCCTTTTCAGTTTAAAAGGCAATGAATAATGCCAAATGCATGTAAAAGACACGGAGACAGAGAGAGAGAGAGAGAGAGAGAGAGAGAGAGAGAGAGACGGGGGGGGGGGCACAAAGGGAAGCAGAAACAGGAAACGATGCCTGGAGCTGTGAGCTGACAGTGGTGTAAATAATATTGGTGGAATACGCTGCAGTTTAGACATCATTTACACAACCAGACCCCCCCTCCCCCTCCCCCTCCCCCTCCCCCTGGAAAAGAAAACTCTTGATGTTCATTTGTCCTTTTGAAGGTGAAAGTGTTTTCTGTCCTGCACAATAAAATCCTCAGTGTTAATTTAACTCAGAGATTGCCAGGAGTGTAAAGAAACTATAAGTACATTTACTCAAGTACTGTCCTTTTTTTCTTTTACTTACAGAGTATTCCAATTTTCTATATTTTTACTTCTACTCCACCACAGCTCAAAGGCTAATGCTGTACTTTTACTAAACTACAATTATTTAGATGTTGATTATTATAGCTATCCACAACTTTACAACATCCCGTAGTGCATTGCGCAGAAGTTGGATGGAGCTTCCGGCGCCGCAGCCGAGTGTGATCTACAAGCTCACAACGGCTGCATCTGCGACGCGGCGTGAGCTTGTATTTCTGCTGTTAACCCGGAAGTGTGGTGCAAAAAATTCTCCAGTAAATTCCCGCGGAAAGAGGTGGATACATAGCCTTGGAAACCCAGGCTTCTTTTGGCGATCGGAAGAAAAATAAGCCTGGGCGATCACGTTAAAATCACTGCTGGAGGAAGTGTAGAATTTCCCTAACCAATCAGAGTGCAGCTAGAGCGTCGCACCGAATGTGTTGACGTCATGACGCAGTGTGGCGGAGAGAGTCGCAGCTCCAGCCTGAAGCCTCAAAAGTCTAGTATCTGCTCTCGTTCCATAGGGATATCCCTTTGGAGTAATGGTTAAGTTATTGGACTTTCACGCGGGAGACCCGGGTTCGAAGCCGGGTGGGGAGGTTTGGATCACCTCCGTTTCATTGGTGCCGTGACCCGGATCCGGGCTTCCCCGTAGGAGGAGGTCAAAGGGGGGTGAGTGTGGCGGAGAGAGTCGCAGCTCCAGCCTGAAGCCTCAAAAGTCTAGTATCTGCTCTCGTTCCATAGGGATATCCCTTTGGAGTAATGGTTAAGTTATTGGACTTTCACGCGGGAGACCCGGGTTCGAAGCTGGGTGGGGAGGTTTGGATCACCTCCGTTTCAGCAGCAGCGCTCTCTGCGCTGAGCAGAGGAGCAGAGGAGCAGAGGGGGGTGGGGGGAGGAGAACACATGCTATTGGCCAGAGACCCGCGGAGAGATTCGCCGCGCCCGCCCATCTGCCTACACAAACTGGTCCGCGTTACGTTAGAGTGGGCTATAAAAAACATGTAACCACTTCAGCCCTATATATCGTCGTTGTCGGGTGGAAACCTCGTATCTCCAAGTTTCAAATTTGTACCTTCTTTCGCAAAGTAAAGCCCTGCTTCATCATACGAGGCCGTCGCACAAAAGTAGTGAAAACAGCAGATCTACAAGCACACAACGCCTCGCGGTGCGAGGCGTTGTGTGCTTGTAGATCGGCTGTTTTCTCTAGTTTAAATCATTTTTAAAATGATAAATGCAAAGCCAACGGTTTTGGACATACAAGGTTCTCACCCGACAACGACGATATACATTTCGTCCGCTGTCAATGCATCGCAATTATGTGATGCATTGTGAGCTTGTAGCCAAATACCTTTGCACTTCTCAAGTACATTTTGAATTCCCGACTTTTACTTGTAACTGAGTATTTCTACATTAGCATTGATACTTTTACTTTTCCGCCACTGGAGAGTAGGCCTACACACATGTACACTGGCATACTCCTCGGAGGTTCATTTAATCATATTAACACCATTGAGTTTATAAAGAATGTAACCGAATGGACCCGTGGAGTGTCCAAATGGATAAGTTAAAACTGTGGGTTAGATCTAGTCAGACTCTTTCTTCTCCTCTCACAGGCCACTGGCCTTGACTCTGAAAATCATTATTACACCATCTGTCAGTTGTGACCTTGGGTGTGTGTGTGTGTGTGTATATGTATGTATATGTATGTGTATATATATATATATATATATATAATAAAAAGGTACCTTTTTTCACTATACCTTTGTGCGACGGCCTTGTATGATGAAGCAGGGCTTTGCTTTGTGAAAAAACGTACGAATTTGAAACTTGGAGATACAAGGTTTCTGCCCGACAGTGACGATATATATATATATATATATATATATATATATATATATTATACACTTCAAGTTTACAGTATGATGTTTAAATGGGGAGCAGATGTGAGAGGCTGTCTTTAAAGGGGCCTTAGATACTTCGCTCGCGGGGTCCTAATGGCTTCAGAAAGTGCGATGGCTGCTGAAGTGAAGGGGGGGGGGGGTGGTTTGGGGGGTCAAAAATGTGCCTCTGTGGAATTATGGAAGCCCACCGCTGTCAAGATGGAAACGCCACGTTGGGTACAGATGATGCCCACCAGGGGTGTCGCACCAAATTCCGAGCCCTGGGCACAAGGATTCGCTGACATTTTGTGCTTTAACTATTGAAAAATAGCAGATCTACAAGCTCGCAGCGCAGCACCGAGTGCCGTGCTGTGAGCTTGTAGATCTGCTATTTTTGAAAAATCGTGAAAATCCTTCTAAGGTTTAAAAAAAAAAAAAAACTATGTTTCTATGTCAGTGGTTCTCAAATATTTTCATGTGAAGGACCCCCAAAATGATATGTATTCGGCCACGGACCCCCATCTCTAAATATTTAGTTCCAGGGACCCCCACAGAAGCCAAATTTGAGTTACAAATGTTTGCTTAAAAAGTACATACATTCAAAGATCTGCACACATTTTCACGACTTTTCAAAAATAGCAGATCTATGAGCTCGCAGCTCTGTGAGCTTGTATATCTGCTATTTTTCAATAGCCAAAGTATAAAATAATTAAGGCCCCTCCACCTTGGGCCCTAGTAACTCAGTCCCCCCCCCTTGTGACGCCCCTGGATGCCCTCGTTTGGGGGGGAGTTACCGGCAAATGGCACTTAACAAAAAAAAAAAGGAGGAAAAGAAAAATCCCAGCTTTTAAGAGCAATTTGAGTCACATTACCAAAACCACTTGTGTTGCGAAGGCGAGCGGAGCCCCGCGGGGTGGCCGCTTTTCTTCCTTCGAGAGTATCGGCGACGTAACCGTCGATTCATCACGTTTCCAACAAAACTCTCTTGTCGGTCCTAACGATGAGGTTTGTGTTGTGCTTGGCTTTTCTTTTCAGCGTGTGAAAAAAAAATAGCATTTTAAAAACCCGAAATAAATCCCATTGACTCTCCCCTGCAGGAAGAATGAATTCCCCGGCCGATGCCAACTTAGCCGTGAATGAACAGGTTTGTTACCGAAGCAAATATTTGCACCATTACACACGCGCACACACACACCGAGAGAGAGAGACTTCTTTCCCCCTTCGAAGATGAAATTGTAGCCAGATTAAGTGCCTGGGTGGAAGAGGGGAGGGCAACAGTTCAAGAACAATCAATTAATTAGCGGTGCCAATCGACGTTTTTCTCTCGCGCATGACGATGAGTCTGGCTTTGTTGAGCGGACGACACTTGATCAATGAGGATACAGACTTTTTGATGAGCCGTAATAATGAGCAAATAGAAAAATCGGATTTGCGGGACTCTCTTTCTTTAAATCCTCCTTTCATCCAATATAATAGTCTATGGACCTCACAGAAACGTTGAATTCGTGGATTTGATCTATGAAAAATACAAGCAAACAGCAAGGCCTTTGCACCCTTACAACAGCAGCTTACAGCACCACGCAGCTAGGGCTCAAGTGGTTCAAGCACTAATCACTAGTAATCAGTTTAATTCAGGGGTCTTCAACGTTTTCTGGCCAAGGACCCCTTAGTTGAGAGAGAGATGAAGCAGGGACCCCCACAACCTTTTCATAGATTTCATATTGTTTCATTTTTTGACAGCACAATAATCAGTGTATTTTGGATTCATGTCAATTTGTGTTTTCAGATATTTAACCACTTGATCAATACTGAATAAACTTGACCTTTCACTCTGTACTTAGTCTGCTCTTTTTCCCCTCTACAACAAACCTCTTTGCCAAAAAGAGCCAATCTCAAGTAGTTAATATAAAAAAGAAGAAAAAAGTTTCTATCTGGGGTCCCGGACCCCCTGTTGAAGACCCCTGGTTTAATTGATTACAAAGAAATCTCTTCCCTTTTTAATTGATAGACGTAAATAAATAAAGGAAATTCACTTCTAAGATGAATCGAAAAAAGCAATCGAATTCGCAATCGAATTCGCGGAATTTTCAGACCCTAATTCAAAGCAGCTGTCCACAGTCAGACGGCATTTGTACAATAACCATTAATGTCTGCCTTAACCTACTCAGACCTTGCAGATGTGTCGATGAGCGGGTCTGTGTGTGTGTGTGTGTGTGGGTGTGTGTGTGTGTGTGTGTGTGTGTGTGTGTGTGGGTGTGTGCGTGCGTGCTTGCGTCACGTGCGTGCGCGCAGGGGTGTCGCACCAAATTCTGGGCCCTGGGTACAAGAATGTTCTTCATAGGGGGAGGGGGTTTAACCCATTTAGACTGGGAACGCATTATTACGCGTTATTTTGCGCTTTAACTAATGAAAAACAGCAGATATACAAGCTCACAGCGCGGCACCGAGTGCCGCGCTGCGAGCTTGTAGATCTGCTATTTTTGAAAAATCTTGTGAACATTTTGTGCAAGTCTTTGAATGTCTCAAATCCTTCTATTTAAAAAAAAATCACACCCGTGTGAACTGAGCGGTGGTCGTGGAGGCTGTGCAACAGCACTACTGGGTGGGTGCAGCGGGGTTAGTGTGCTTTACAATGCTGTAGTTTCTTCACACACTCTAATTTATTTGACCCTAAAACATTCAGTTTGTTAATAATAATAATAATACTTGACCACCCACCCTTTCCCCCTGTGTGTGTGTGTGTGTGTGTGTGTGTGTGTGTGTGGGTGTGTGTGTGTGTGTGTGTGTGTGTGTGTGTGTGTGTGTGTGTGTGTGTGTGTGAGAGAGAACAACAGCGCCCCTCCCTTAACATGTGTGGTCAGAAAAGGTACTGCAGCCTTGAGGCTACATACAGACACGGACGGACGGCCGGAACGGCCGGACACACACACGGCCACGTATAGGAGACGGTGTGACCACCCGCTCAAAAAGAAAAAACATTAATGTTCCTATGTCAGTGGTGCTCAAAACCATTCCATGTGAAGGACCCCCCAAAATGATATGTATTTTGGCCACGGACCGCCATCTCACAATATTTAGTTCCAGGGACCCCCCAGAAGCAAAATTTGAGTTACAAATGTTTGCTTGAAAAATACATATATTCAAAGATTTGCACACATTTTCACGACTTTTCAAAAATAGCAGATCTACAACAAATTGTATATCTGCTATTTTTCAATAGCTAAAGTATAAAATAATTAAGGCCCCTCCACTTGGGCCCTAGTAACTCAGTCCCCACCTTTTCCCCCCTTGTTACGCCCCTGTGCATGCGTGTGTGTGTGGAGGGGAGGAGGGGTGGCGTGGCTCACGCGGGGCAGGGCGGCATAATGGCTCCCAGAACGCTCTCTCTCGACTTAATTCAAAGCCGGGGCCAGTTCCTTACCTCCATCCCCGTGAAACGTCAACTCATCTGACACTATCTGAACGGTTCTGATGCGTGTAAATGGTTCGCAGCTGCCGCCAGAGCCAGAGCCGCCGGCTTTTAAACAAACGGTGAGAGTTATTTGCGGAGACCATCTGACCCCGGCTCTGGTTTACAGGAACCTCAAACACGCGGCCATTTATCATCTATCTACCGCGGAGAGCGGCTGCGAGGTCCTTTTGACGCTGTTTAAATACACATTTCCCCCCCGGTTCACATGATGATGGCTCACATGATAAATGCAGACTCTTAGCATGCAAATGTATAGCCTACTGTGGCGAATGGTTCTCATTATCATTATATAAATGTATTCATACTGGAGATATTACTAGTAAGACACCTCAGGGTGACATGCGACCTTTATCCTTTATTAATAATAATATGTATCCATATAAATACAATATATTTTATGCTAGCCCATACATGGAGATCCCTTTCTGAACCAGCCACACAAATATGGGCCATGCCTTTGTAATCAATCTGTCCATGATTGTCGCGTGCATGAAACGAGCACGCGTGCGAGAATTTTATGGGTCCGCGCCCCGCTTGCTTCGCCGCGTCCCAAACAATCGCCCGCCTCTCATGGAAAAGTATTATGGCGCGTCTAGGGCTGTCACGATTATGACATTTTAGATGATGATTAATTGTCACTCAAATAATGGCGATTAACGATTTAATTGTGTATAGTCGTTGACAGTTACATTTCTGTTTGAAGTTGCACATGGCAGATATGACACATAACCTAAATATACAAAGAAATGAAGGACTTATTTGACAACTTAACACTTTAAAAAGAACATTAGATCTATTTCCATTTTTTTTTTATGTTTGAACATAAATAAAAAAATGTCAACATGTAAACGATTATGATGATTATCACAAAATAATTGAGATGAGGTCAAATAATTGCGATAGACGATTATTGCGACCGTAGGTCGCATTTACTACCAAAACCTCCACCGGCTGTCCGTCCGTCAGTGAGTGAGTGAGTGAGTGAGTGAGTGAGTGAGTCACACCGGAGCTCCAGGGACCCCCAAGTCCCTGGGGACCCCCAGGTGTAAAAAATGACCAAATGTGCAAAAATGACCAAATGACCACCCCAACGGGGCTGCTCACGGGGAATTCCTGGGGACCACCCACTCCTGGTGCTCCAGAACGGATGCAAAAGTTGTGACGCCCCCAGTGGAGGACCCCCTCCACTGCAGCTCACATAAAATGCCGTAACTCGGGCTAGGAGCGTCCGGGAGAGCCGGGGCCGCCTTGGACACCCCACCCCTCATTTCTCACATGGCCCTCTTCTAGCGCCACCTTCAGGCCGATTTTTAAAACACATTTTTGGCCACTGCTCCTACAGTTTTGGCCCTAAAATCACGCAAATTGCTACACAGTATGTCTACACTCATCCCATCAACATGAATCTGTCCCATATAGCGCCACCTTCAGGCCGATTTTTAAAAACACATTTTTGGACACTGCTCCTACAGATTTTGCCCTAAAATCACGAAAATCACTACACAGTATGTCTACACTCATGTCATCAACATGGATCAGGAAGATTTTGGAAAAACACATTTTTGCCCTATTTGTGGAGATAAGTGACCTACGGTCGCTTATCTCCCGATTAGGGAGTCTTACTGGTGTAATACTTGTGACAGCCCTAGGCGCGTCACTCTCTCACCGTCCTGAAAAGGCCTTTATGCTATTATATCTTTTCAACAAATCGATCCCCGAATAATAGGTGGGGCAGGATTACTGCCGAGGTGTAACCACCACGGTATATCAACTAGAAATAATCAGGAATTCTTTCAATTGTCTACGTTAGGCATGCAGCGGAGGAGGACTAACATGAGCAATGTGACACCGGGGCGGATCCGCCCTGGTGGACCAGAGAAGTAGCAGACGTGTAAGAACAAATGCTAGTCAATTATTTGCAAAATACCATTTCCACTCAGGCATGGAAACACACAATCATCAAACGCACCCGACTGACTGGCCTGAGAGAGAGATGGTTCTCCCTCGGTCCCGGGCGAAGAAAATCTATAAGGCTGTCAGTGAACCATAGCCAGGGGTGTCGCACCAAAACTCTGGGCCCTGGGTGCAAGGTTTCACTGCGGGCCCCCCCACGAATGTTCTTCATAGGGGGAGGGGGTTGAACCCATTTAGACTGGGAACGCACTATTGCACGTTATTTTGAGCTTTAACTATAGTAAAATAGCAGATATACAAGCTCACAGTGTGGCACCGAGTGCCGCGCTGCGAGCTTGTAGATCTGCTATTTTTGAAAAAATATCGTGAAGAAGTCTTTGAAAAACCTATATGTTTCTATGTCAGTGGTGTTCAAACTTTTCCGGGAGGGATGTGTGAAGGACCCCCAAGATGATATGTATTTGGCCACGGACCCGCATCTCAAAATATTTAGTTCCAGGGACCCCCCCCCCCATGAAGCAATTTTTTGGTTACAAATGTTCGCTTAAAAATACATATATTCAAAGATTTGCACACATTTTCACAGCTTTTCAAAAATAGCTAAATAGTTAAGGGCCCTAGTAACTCAGTCCCACTTTTCCCCCCCTTGTGACGCCCGTGCATGACCATACCCCTTGTGACGCCCGTGCATGACCATAGCCCCTGAGTGTTCTCTCTCTCTCTCTCTCTCTCTCTCTCTCTCTCTCTCTCTCTCTCTCTCTCTCCCCACACACACACACTTTGATGGGCTGATTAACGCGGCAAGGGCTCTAGCAGAGGAGGAACCAGAGCTTTGGGTGTTCACTTTCATGAAGTGTTCTCTTGGTCAACAGAGGGCCCATGCAGTCTCAGCTCTCTCTCTCTCTCTCTCTCTCTCTCTCTCTCTCTCTCTCTCTCTCTCTCTCTCTGTCTAATCTGTATGCTGTCCCTGGCCTAGCGCCCTACGCTGCCCCCTAGCCCCACGCAGCTCTCCCTGCTCTCTCTCCCCCGCCCTCTCTCTCTCTCTCTCTCTCTCTCAGGCACGTGCACACATAGACATCAAAGAGGGGGGGCTTGAGCCCCTGCCCTCTCCAGACCATGATGAATTCAGTTTTTAGCAAATTCCCTCTTTCCATAACAGTATCTGAAAGCTAGCGTTCAAGACAATTGCCTTGTCCAAACTCTCCTGAACTTGATCACAGCATCATATGTTGAAAGAATAGGAATTGCCCTCTCTGTGTAGAAATCCAAGCTTAGTTCAGTGTGGTATCAAGCACCGAAAATTGCCGACCTCCAAGCTGTTTAAATACACATTTCCCTCGGGTTCACATGATGAAGGCTCACATGATAGATGCTGACTCTTAGCGTGCAAATGTATACAGTGTCGAATGGTTCTCATTATCATTATATAAATGTATTTATACTGGAGATATTATCGTAGACAATTCATAATACTCATACACCTTACAAGGGGGTTCTCAGAGTAACTGCAGGGGTTGTGTAGAAATCCATGGATTGTTCAGTGTGGTATCAAGCAGGGACATGCTAGGCCCGTGATTCAGCCCGGGAAAAAGAGTTGGAGAGGCCCTCATTGCGCGCTAGAGATCTCTCTCTCTATAGCGCTGCTGCTACTCAAAGATTTGCCATTTCAGATCATGACAAGTGACAAGCCAATGGGCCAATTATTGTACATGAGTTATATTTCGTCGTTGTCGGGTGGAAACCTTGTATGTCCAAAACCGTTTGTTTTGTATTTATCATCTATAAAATGATTTAAACTAGTGAAAACAGCCAATCTACAAGCACACAACGCCTCGCACCGCGAGGCGTTGATCTGCTGTTTTCACTACTTTTGTGCAACAGCCTTGAATGATGAAGCAGGGCTTGGAGAAACTTGGAGATACGAGGTTTCTGTCCGACAGTGACGATTTACTTTGTTGGCCGCCCAGCCCCCAAAATGGAACGAAAGCCGACATTTTATTTTTTTCCTAATGGCCGGCCTGGACCGGCCAGGAATGAACCGGCCGTTCGGGAGTTGTCCCGCTTTTCCCAATGGCCAGCACGTCCCTGGTATCAAGCACCGAAAATAGCCGAGCTCACAACGCGTCACCCAAAGGCCCTTTTAAAAAATGTCAGCCTCTGCCTCTCTAACATTCTCTGCACGTCCCTGCTCTCTCTCTCTCTCTCTCTCTCTCTCTCTCTCTCTCTCTCTCTCTCTCTCTCTCCTTTTGGCTTTAGAAGTACAGAGAGGAGAACCTTGGGGCTGCAACCCTACACCTTTGCAGTGAGTGCAGGCATTGTGCGGCGGCTCCAACAAACAGGCGTGTGTGTGCCAACAAGGAGATTCCCCAAGGAGTGCCGAGGAGAACACATGAGGAGGAGAGAGAACCCCTTCTCTTGGAAGCCCCGCTCCTCACTCCTTCACCCCTGCTTTACCCCGAGGAGAGGAAGCAAGGGAAAGTCCACTTCCTGTGAGGTGAGAGATGACGAGAGGGGATCGACTTCACCGCAGATCAGACAGCAAGACTCACACATACCAGGTTACACACAAACGCATACACGCACGCACCAGCAATTGAATGTGGTATGTTTATTCATGTTGGGTGTCGTAAAATCCCGTAAGGACAAGACACAAAAATAAAAATTGGTTCGTTCGTTCGTTCGTTCGTTCGTTCGTTCGTTCGTTCGTTCATTCATTCATTCATTCATTCATTCATTCATTCATTCTTTAATTCTTTCTTTCATTCACTCTCTCTCTCTCTCACACACACACACACACACACGCACACACACACACACACACACACACACACACACACACACACACACACACACACACACACACACACACACACACACACACACACACACACACACACACACACACAAGACACGCACGCACGCACGCACGCGCACACTCCAGCAATTGAATGTGATATTGTTTATTCATGATCGGTGTCTTATAATCCCGTAAGACACGAAAATAAAAATGCATTTGTTCATTCATTCATTCATTCATTCATTCATTCATTCATTCTCACACACACACACACACACACAAACACACACACACACACACACACACACACACACGCGCATGCGCATGCACACGCACGCACGCACGCACAGGCACACCCTTCACAGAAGAGCCTCAAGAAGGCTATACGGTTTTCTTAGCCGTTGAAACTCTGTTTCAGTAGAAGAGGGAGGGGGGGGGGGAGAATAATAACAAACACATCTGTCGCCATGGCCACCTGAAAAACTTTCATATCAGAACCAGTCTTTTCAGTTCTTCCTCTCACATTTATGAGATGAAAGTTAAAGCCCGGCCACCGCGCACAGATGAATTGTGGTTGGAATTATACGTGTGTGACAGTAACACAAACAGAAAATCACATTAAGCTTGGATGCAGAGGTGTCACAAGGGGGGGGGGGGGCTGGGTTACTAGGGCCCAAGGTGGAGGGGCCTTCGTTATTTTATACGAGACCTATTGAAAAAAATTGCAGATCTACGAGCTCACAGCGTGGCACCGAGAGCTTGTAGATCTGCTATTTTTTAAAAGTCGTGAAAATGTGTGCAAATCTTTGAATGCATGTATTTTTTAAGCAAACGATTTTAACTAAAATGTTGCTTCTGGGGGGGTCCCTGGAACTAAATATTTTGAGATGAGGGTCTGTGGCCAAATACCTATCATTTTGGGGGTACTTCACATGAAAAAGTGTGAGCACCACTGACATAGAAACATAGGTAAAAAAAAAAAAAAAAAAAAAACTTTCAAAAAACTCAGTGCCGTGCTGTGAGCTTGTATATCTTCTATTTTTCAATAGTTAAAGCACAAAATAATGCGTTCCCAGTCTAAATGGGTTAAACCCACCTCCCCCTACGAAGAACATTCATGGGGGGCCCGCAGTGAATCCTTGTACCCAGGGCCCAGGATTTGGTGCGACACCCCTGCTTGGATGTGGCTGAAATGTGGCTCCCTTGCTGCATGGTTCTAATCATTCTTTTGAATATTTCTTCATGAAGGTGTTTATTAAAATGACCTCTGCTGATGCATTCTGTCCTGAGGCCGTGGGCGCCTTGCCAAAGACAACACTTATAGGGCTGGGCGTTGTATGGACAAAATCTAATATCGCAACGTTTTTCCGCCAAGTACCCCAATGTTATTGTACTATTTATTTATATGTTAAAAAGGCAGATCGGCAATAAGCTCGCAACCCGCCGTGCTTACCGAGCATTGTGAGCTCGTAGAACAGATGTTGTGGTCGCACAATACCGGCACGCATAATTATGTACTGTATAAATAAGTCATAACTCTAACCCCAACCCCCTGAACCTAACCTCTCGACACCCATTAAAACCGCTTCAGATTTTTGCGTTGACTATTCAAAAATAGCGGACATACAAGCTCACAGTGCTGCGAGTACGTCTGCTGTTTTTGACATTTCTGAATGGGTTACTCATAACCTGACGCTTTTCCTAATTGTAACATTGTCTTAACGTCGAAACAACCATTTCTTGAGCGAGGACCAAGAAAAATGTCCTCCATTCATTTCCTCTAAAAGAACGCTCGCTCTGGAAGAGGCTAGCCGATGAGGTCAAAAGTATAGAACATATCTTAACAGTAATGTGTGGGATTCTACGTTAGCGGTGTGACAGGGTGCACAAGGAATTTGGTTCAGCGGTTTGCAGAAGTGTCGCACCAAATTCTGGGCCCTGGGTACAAGGATTCACTCACATTTTGTGCTTTAATTATTGAAAAAATAGCAGACATAAAAGCTCATGCAGCTTGTAGATCTGCTATTTTCAATAGCTAAATAATTAAGGCCCCTCCACCTTGGGCCCTAGTAACTCATCCCCCCCCCCCCCCCCCCCCCCCCCCCCCTCTTGCTCCAGAGAGCCACTCAGACATACAGTACAGACAGAACCTCTTATAGATGGCTTAAACTCCGTTAAAGGGCGGGAGACCAACTATGGACCCTTGGGGGATCCCAATATTTAAGGTTTAAGTGCTTTAGCGTGCTTTCCACTGCGTCTGTGTGTTGCTTGGCAACTATTCTGCTAAATGTCGTTGAAGAACTACATTGCTTGGTAGAAGCATGGGTATTTTTATCAATACATTATTGCTTTTTTCTTTCGCTACGTGTTTATTTTATGAAACCTTGCCAGGTGCTGCATGTGTAGTCAGTGTTTTATAAAGGCAATAAGCCACGTGAGGCCGTGCTTTACAGTGATTTTAGAATAGCTACGGGGGCCGTGGGCGCTCCACCACTCGTGACTAACAACGCCCCTTAGCTGTTCTAAAATAACTATTTCAAATTGTTTCTCATTGCTTTAATTCTCTATATATTCCACTTTCCCCCCCGCATTATCTCCCCTCACGTCTGGAGAAGAGAGAAAGAGAGAGAGAGAGAGAGAATGAGTAGTGGTAAAGTAACTAAGTACAAGTACTGTAGCCTACTTAAGTACAATTTTGAGGTATTCTTTAATTTGAAATGTAATGAAGTAGAAATAAAAGTATTGGAAATTGGAAATACTCCAGAGGCAAATATTCACTACAATTATTAAAAAATGTACTTATAGTTACTAGTAGTAGTAATAGTTACTTTATAGATTTCAATTTTGATTATCATTACAAAACATACATTAACCACTTAAGCCCTATATACATTTCAGCCATTTTAAAATAGCCAGTCAAGATCAACAAGCTCATAATGCGTCACATCGCGACACATTGAGAGCTTGTTGATCTGTTTATAACATTTTATACATTTAAAAACTTGTGAAATGGGATTCTGTCTAATGAGTTCTCTGTAATTTTGGTACTTTAAGTTTTTCTGTTTTCTATCTGCTATTTTTGACTAAAGTTCTCCGAATATGGACACTAGGTTTCAAGTGGTTAATATAAAAAAAGGATAAACAAAAGTTTTTTTTTTATCACAAAGATTTGGAGGACCCCCTGTAGTAAATCTGTGGACCCCCGAGGGGTCCCGGACCCCCTGTTGAAGACCCCCTGGTATAGAGGGTCTAATGCCTCGTGCACACTACAGCTATAAAGTTAAACGTTTAGCTTGGTAATTCAATGTTATCTCTATGTAATCCAGCTTCCATGCTCGAAAAAAGCTTGGAAATGAAAAGCTTGCTTTTTTTTCACTAGCCCTCAATTTTATAGCAGCTTGGTTTTATCGTTCAAGACTGGCTTTGTTTTGCCCAGCCAATCAGAGTACAGCATGATCTGAGTAGGCGGGATTCAGCCCCCCAAGTCAACTCGTCTGACCACAGACACAGAGCTGCCAGAAATTGCGACATAAATATTTTCCCTTTTTTTAAATAACGGCTATATATGTAATATGAATGATGATTTGGCATATATATGGACTGAAATGAAAGGATATAAAACCAAGTCGTGAAAACACTGTGTCCTCCCGTGAGACCCCCCTGCATCCACCCATCTCCCAGTGGAGAGCAGACAGGTCTTCGGAAAGCTGGCTGACCGGCATAGAGTTGAGTGACAGGTACCTCATTTGCATAAAGATAAAGCTGCATGGTTTTTACCAGGCTGCCTGGTTCTTTAGCTTGCTTATTTTTATAACTATATAGCTGTAGTGTGCACACGGCTTAAGTGGTTAAACTGCAGTGATATTGATACATGATCAAAGTATTACAATTCGCCCTCCTGGCCCCCAAACTGTGGAATAAACTCCCTGTTGCACTTAAACTACAGACTCACTCCCTAGCTTCCACCATGGCCTGAAGACTCACCTCTTCAGACTCGACCTATAGGCCTACCCTCAATGACCATACATGAAATAGCATTTTTAGTTTTTTTTTTAATTAAAAAAAGAAAGATTTACTGATTAGGTGCTTGGTCTACCTACGTTATTTTTCTAGAATATATATGATATGATATTGCTATGCATTTGATGTATTGAGGTATTACCTGCTTATTGTATTGACGCTTATTGTAAGTCGCTCTGTAGATAGATAGATAGATAGATAGATAGATAGATAGATAGATACCTTTATTATCCCAAGGGGGAAAATCAGTTGCCCAGAGGCAGCACAGCAGTATAAGGTTATTTACAAAGTTACAGAGAGTACGTATAGTAAGAGCAAGGTACAACAAGAAAGGGAACGAATAATCATAAAGTGTCCTAAAGCACAACTATCAATATAATACAGTGCCCAAATCAAAGGGACCATAACAGTCAATGCTAGTTAGTGCACCAGGTATCTCTACATCATGTCAAACACAAGCAGAAAAAAAAAAAAAAAAAAACACTAACACAACCTAATAGTGCAGTGTCCAAAGGTCAGAGCGATAAAAACAACTAGCAAAAAAACTAAAAAACAAAACAAGAAAGGGTGTTGCAGCAAGACGCACAAGAGCACCCTCCCTGGAAGGTCCTTAGAGGTCAGGGTCAGTACAGATATAGTTCCAGTAAAGAAAAAAAGGCTACCATCGTCAAGGTAGTCCTTGTCAATCGACCGTTGTGTGTCTCGTTGTACAGCTTGAGAGCAGCCGGTACGAAATCTGTCTGGATAAGAGCGTCTGCTAAGTGCCTAAATTGTAAATTGTAAATTCGAGAAACCCTGCTTTATAGAAAGAAGAATGACAAGAAACAGAAAAATATATAGGCCATGTGGAGAGAGAGAGAGAGAGAGAGAGAGAGAGAGAGAGAGAGAGAGAGAGAGAGAGAGCGAGGTTGTTTAAACAGTGTGAGTGTTGACCTCGGGCGGTTTCCATTCATTCTCCATGCGTCTTCACAATACCTCTAAGCACTCTGTCAACATCGCTCTCTCTCTATCATTCTTTAGCAAATCCCCCTCTTTCTCCGCGCGGCTTCCTCCTCCGGCACCCCCGCGGCAACCCACGCATCCACCTCTCTTCTCCTGGCGGCGGTGGACGACCCGGAGGGGTGAGGCCCTGTTTGCTTTAAAACCCTTCACAAAGGATTATGGGAAAGAGAAGTGGGCGCCTGTCAGCCGTCGGAGGAGAAGTTTTCCTTCCTTCAGCGGCAGGAGAGATTATTGGATTATTGGGAATGTTCTACCCTTCAACGAGTGGCATGAGAAATGCGCTGCGACGTCCCTCGCGCGCACGTGCACGCACGCACGCACACACTCAGCATGACTGTTGGTACAGACGCACGGCACACATGCAAATTCACTCACACATGTGCACACACACAAATACATAGACACATGCACACATGCATGCATACAGACTGTACAGTATTGGGGCGGCATAGCTGAATGGCTAGGGAGCCCGCCTGGGGAACCAGAGTCCCTGGTTGTCTCAGGTTCGATTCCAGGCCAGGGCAGCAATGTCGATGTATGTCCTGAGCAAGACTCTTAACCACTAAATGCTCACGCGCTCCTTGTGGGCAGCAAATCGGCTGTGTTGGGCTGAAAATACTGAATTTCCCTCGCAGGAGGAAATAGGTATCTGTTATTCATACATAGGCCTACAGTACATACATACAAAAGCAGCACAAACGCTCATATTATCAAGGTGCACAAACACACGCGCACTCACTCATTAAAGACATCCGGTCTGAATAGGTATATCGTACAGTATGTACATGCTGTATGTACAGCTTTCTAAAGTTATCTATCTGTCTTTCTGGACATAGGAATGGGCCCTGGAAGGGGAGTGTCAGATAAAATGAATATCAAATATCTAAACACTGAATCAAGCAAATTAAAATCTGTCCCGGGGTGTTCACAAAAGCCTGACGACAAAATTACCAATTCTTTTTTTTTTTTTCCTTTAAGAGGTCATATGGGTGGGCCGGGTACACTGTCAGGACTGCTCTGGTGGGCCCTGATTCAGAGAGGAGCCCGAGGACCCCCGGGCTCATGTAACCCCATGCTACGCACGGCGCCGCCTCAAAGCATCATGGGTAGTTAATCAGCCCCTCAGAGGAGGTCAGAGAGACCCTGGAAGGAGTTTGGAATTAAAGCAGTGTTTCCTCCCATTGACATGAAGACTGAAACCCTAGACTGTAGCTCAACACACACACGCAAACGCACACACACACACACACACACACACACACACACACACACACACACACACACACACACACACACACACACACACACACACACACACAGGGACGTGCTGGCCATTGGGAAAAGCGGGACAACTCCCGAACGGCCGGTTCATTCCCGGCCTGTCCAGGCCGGCCATTAGGAAAAAAATTAAAATAAAATGTCGGCTTTTGTTCCATTTTGGGGGCTGGGCGGCCAACAAAGTAAATCGTCACTGTCGGGCAGAAACCTTGTATATCCAAGTTTCAAATTTATACATTTTTTCGCAAGGCCCCTGCTTCATCATACAAGGCTGTTGCACAAAAGTAGTGAAAACAGCAGATCTACAAGCACACAACGCCTCGCGGTGCGAGGCGTTGTGTGCTTGTAGATCGGCTGTTTTCACTAGTTTAAATCATTTTTTAAATGATAAATACAAAACAAACGGTTTTGGACATACAAGGTTTCCACCCGACAACGACGAAATATAACTCATGTACAATAATTAATTGTCCCACTGGCTTGTCACACGCAATGAGGGCCTCTCCAACTCTTTTTCCCGGGCTGAATCAGGGGCCCAGCATGTCCCTGCACACACACACACGCACGTGCGCGCACGCGCAGAGAGAGATAATGTAAGCTATAAGCTCACACATCCAGAGCAGTTATCATGGGCTACCTTAACCCCGGACCGTTCGGCTGGCTGTGAGCCAAAACTTTCAGTCACACACACCAAAATGTTCTCCTCTCTCTCTCTCTCTCTCTCGCTCTCTCTCTCTCTCTCTCTCTCTCTCTCTCTCTCTCTCTCTCTCTCTCAGCTACAGCCTTGGCCCTGCTCCCAAACGTAATAACTGATTTGCTGTGGGTTAACTGGAGAAGCCATACTGTATACGGTATATACGGTATAATGTGTGTGTGTGTGTGTGTGTGTGTGTGTGTGTGTGTGTGTGTGTGTGTGTGTGTGTGTGTGTGTGTGTGTGTGTGTGTGTGTGTGTGTGTGTGTGTGTGTGTGTGTGTGTGTGTGTGTGTGTGTGTGAATTTGAGAAATAGACATGGATGTTGTATACGGTTAAAGGTTTTTTGAGTTATAGGCTTACAATTACCAAACGGTTCAGGTCGGGATTATGGGATTATACATTTAGCGGTCAGGTTTAGGGGTTTAGGGGCGCTGGGATAATATTTTGATGTCCTCTAAAGTATAGTTATACAAACAAAAGTGCGCGTGTGCGTGTACCTAAGTAACATGTTGAGGTATTTGTACTTTAATTGAGTATTTCCAATGTCCAATACTTTCACTTCTTCTACTCCACTATTTCGGATCCAAATATTGCACTTTTACTTCACGACATGTATTAGTAGTTTTAATATGAAGTGTCCAGATGGATGCTTGGATCCGGTTCCAGCTCCAGATGGTCTACAATAACACTGTATGAACGCTGCAGCTATTTATTGCCCGTAAAAGTTTTAATATGAAATGTGTTGGAGTGTAATGTAGTTATGATCGGGGTTGAAGCGGCAGGATTATCGGGTTATGAACGGCGGAAGTGCGGCCTGGGAGCAGAGTATCCATTTGCATGTATCTGTCTGTCCCGCATATGAACTGCGTGAGTGTTGGGTATAGTTAGATATTGTACAGGTCCCGTTTCAATGCCTGCCCTGTATCCCACATATCGTTGTTGTCAGGTGTCCAAAACTGTTCGTTTTGCATAATCATTTAAAAAATGATTTAAACTAGTGAAAACAGCCGATCTACAAGCACACAACGCCTCGCACCGCGAGGCGTTGTGTGCTTGTAGATCGGCTGTTTTCCCTACTTTTGTGCAACAGCCTTGTATGATGAAGCAGGGCTTTACTTTGGGAAAGAACATTTGAAACTTGGAGATACGAGGTTTCTGCCCGACAGTGACGATATGGTTCCCAAACAGTGGGTCGGGATTTCTTTTGTGTCCGACGTTTTGTTTTGGATTATTATTTATTTCAAATAATTTTCCGAAACATTTCCAAAAAAGCAAAAAAAAAAAGAATAATCATGAATAAAAAAAAAAGAAATACATCCATAAATTAGAAGACAAATGTTTGAGAAGTTGCGTCACGTCGTGAACTTGTAGATCTGCTATTTTCACTTGTTTGAACCCCGGCAAAAGTCTAATCGGTCTTTTTGGGTTCCTCGGTCTCAAAAGTTTGTGAACCGCTGCTGTATCCAGTGGTTTCTTGTCCACTGCATATGAAGCTGCGTCCAAACCTGAAGCTATTTCTTCTATTCTAGTCACTTCTATCGCTTCACTTTTGGTCGCGCAGGTCCGTGTTGGTAATAAAATCATGTCCCGTTGGAATCAAGGCGAAACACCCGGAAAAAAGGGAGTCCCAACACCAAACCCCAAAAACATTACCGTGTCTCCGGAGGACAACATCAATGCTGATTGGCTGTCAGGACGCGATGGGTGGAGCGGGGGTGAAGTGAAGGTTACGATTCTAAAAACACCAGTTAATTCTAAATCCTGAGTTAAGGAGCTATAGTTAACTTTTTCTTGAAAAACGGATGCTAAAATAAAATTGTTTCGAAAATATTTTATTAAAAATAAGCTTCACATAATTATGTGTTTCTATTCAAAAATGACCACAAAAAGCTTAAAATAATGATAAAATAATCATTTTGGCCATTGTCAGACCGACACTTTGTTTACATTCTAGTCTATAGACTAGGATGTAAACAAAGTGTCGGCCCTACAATGAAAAAGTTGACTATAGCTCCTTTAGTTTTTTAGTTTTTTTTTTTTTTTACTTCAAATATTCATTCAATTATAAAAAGGATGTTGCTAAGTACTGTACGTAGTAACAACATTTCTTTCAATTAAATTGTATGATTTTAATTTTATATCATATTATAATATCAGTATGCATTCCACAAAATGAAATGCATGCGTTTAATTCATTCTGACCAGAATCAGGCATAAAACACATCCCCACCCTTCCTCTCGGGTCGGTGTCCACGCCGCTATACTGTACAAGAGTCCAACAAGTACAGTTAGAACGGTTGTCATCTACACAGCCTTACATTATATGTTCCATCAGTCAAACAACAGTTGTCCCAGAGCCAGAAAAAAAAGAAAGAAAAATAATCGATTTGTAGTATGTTTCCAGCATGTTCCAGATGGCAGATAGCTTGCGATGGTTAACAAGGTGAATGAGCGGACAGGGGCGCTTATCTCCCCATCGCTGGCCTGATGTACGCTGATGTAAGAACCCCCCGTCGAGGCTCATTACGCTGATCGCACGTCAAGGCTCTGGTTGAGGCGGGCGGGATCTCAGGGCCTTAACATGGTATGGGATCGATAGACGCACAGACCCCCTGCCATTCAAACCGCAGCTCTGACTTGGGAGTTTGGCAGGGGTTATCACAAGTTTAAATCGCCTTCTCTCTCTCTCTCTCTCTCTCTCTCTCTCTCTCTCT
The DNA here is from genome assembly GCF_963921795.1 of Nannobrachium achirus. Classification (NCBI taxonomy): domain Eukaryota; kingdom Metazoa; phylum Chordata; class Actinopteri; order Myctophiformes; family Myctophidae; genus Nannobrachium; species Nannobrachium achirus. The sequence goes on from NC_137829.1 coordinate 39,413,038, forward strand.
CTGTGTGTGTGTGTGTGTGTGTGTGTGTGTGTGTGTGTGTGTGTGTGTGTGTGTGTGTGTGTGTGTGTGTGTGTGTGTGTGTGTGTGTGTGTGTGTGTGTGTGTGTGTGTGTGTGTGTGTGTGTGTGTGTGTGTGTGTGTGTGTGTGTGTGTTGAGAGAGATAGAGAGAGAGAGAGAGAGAGAGAGAGAGAGAGAGAGAGAGAGAGAGAGAGAGATCTAGTGCTTCTTTCCCTGTGAAGAAACTCCTGTTTTCCCTATGTCTTCCCCAGTGGCGCAATGCAGTAACAGCGGGCCCTGATGCAGGCTATTTAGGGCGGCCCCCCCAATTCTCCCCTTTTCCACTGTAAATATCGATTATTTATTTTCTTTTCTTCTTTATGACTATTTTTTTATGTTATCCTCTGCATAGTAGTGTTCTATCCGTCTGTCATTCAATGTTATATATGAGATACATGAAGGTTTCCTGTGTAAAAAAAGCTGAAGAGCTTACTAGGATCGCCTTTTAGTTGACCTTGTACCAGTGAACTGTACCATCATGAAACTGTACCTTTCCTGTGCAAACTACTAATAAAGTCCTTGAACCCCTATAGTTGCTCCCGGTGAGCAGGTTGGTGCCTTTGCATGGTGTGAATGGGTGAATGTAATGCACAATCTATGTAAAGCGCCTTGGAAAAAGGCACTATATTAATGCAGCATTTACAATTTGTGAATGGCCCTCTCGTTTGAAAGTATCTGTGGCATATTTTAACTCGTACTGATACCACTATACCACTGTTCAGAACTCAACTCTTAACACCTCCAGTCCTCCACTCTGCCATTTCGACTGCAGTGCCAACTGCCAACAACCTCTCTCCTTCCGCCGGCCGTCCCTTCACAATAAAGTGTCTCCCCTTTACCTCCCAATGCATCGCGTTTTACACTGGTTATTATTAACAGGAAACATGTGTAACTTAACAGCATGTGTATTTGGGGGAGAGAGAGACTGATTAACACGTGCAGGTCTACGGAGCCCCCTCAAGGCAATGATGCGACTGCATCCCCTAAAGCTACATGTGCCTTCCACTGCAAAATCCTCAGTGTTAGCTTGATCTCTGAGAGTGTATACATGAAGCCAAATGAACACTTGTGGCTGTATTTGGTTACATGTGTACAGTCACAGAGTTACAATGAGTTAACTTTAAGGATTTTACTGTGTTCCTTCCTTCTGTAAGTGCAAGTTTATCCTCAGGGTTAGCATTAATAAATGCAGGTTCATGTAAGGTATCTAAATTGTGTGTGCGTGCACGCATGCGTGCGTGTTGACAGTGCTGGAAAGTAACTAAGTTCATGTACATGTACTTTTTTTTTTTGTATCACAGCAATTTGCGAATTCCGAAGTATGAAACGGTGATTAAGTGACTAATATACGTTTTGTAACAAGTAAATCGTTTTAAAATATTTGCAGTGGAGTAAAAAGAGGCAATATTTGCCTTATATAAGTAGAAGTATAAATTAAATGGACCCACTCAAGTAAATCAATGTACAGCATTTGAGTAAATGTACTTAGCTTCTTTACACCACTGCACACATGCACAATTGCACATAATACGCAATGTATATGCAGGGGCTACAGATGGAAATGAGCTCATTGCTAAGTCTGGTGCAGCCATTTTAACGGATAATTAATGCATGTGGACACTGTCCTTCAACAAACCAAATAAATTGAACCAAACGCACACGCTGGCACACACCTGCAGCACGCCTGCACACACACACACGCGCGCGCACGCATGCACGCATGCACGTACAAGCACGCACGCACGCACGCACACACGCACGCACGCACGCACAAGCACGTACGGACCCACGCACGCACGGACGGACAAACATGGAGCGGTTTCCACATTAGCATTAACCCAGGCACCATTACCGCTGCGAGGGCCCATTAAAGAGCACATCCCGGGTCAGTGGATGAGTCACACCGCATGGCTGCTGTCCATTGTCTGTTTATGTCATCACTCTGGACCGCTGACAGGTGATGGACCAGAGCCATGCTGAGGGGTGTGGGTGTGTGTGTGTGTGTGTGTGTGTGTGTGTGTGGGGGGGGGGGGGGGGGGGGGGGGGGGGGGGGGTAGTACCACTACATGTCTCTCTGAGAGGAGAGAGTTCAAATATGATGACTGTGGGAATGCTACCACAACGCCAGCAATGTGTGTCAGATCATCAATCTCCACGGCAGTCAGCAGATATATGATATGTAATCAGTGTTAGTTTTGTCTTTTTGGCTGTCAGTGCGAGGTATTGGACGGGAGGAGTAGGAGGGGGGCGCTAAACAAATAAATACACGTATTTGAATAAATTGGTCTTCTAGAACAGGGGTTCCCAAACTTTTTTGTCTCAGGGCACCCCATGAATATTTGTTTTAATCCGAGGCACCCCTACATTATAATTTTCACTCACAGCACCTTATGTTTATAGCATATCATCGTTGTCGGGTGGAAACCTTGTATGTCGAAAACCGTTCGTTTTGTATTTATCATCTATAAAATGTACTAAACTAGTGAAAACAGCAGATCTACAAGCACACAACGCCTTGCGATGCGAGGCGTCGTGTGCTTGTAGATCGACTGTTTTCACTAGTTTTGTGCAACAGAGGTTTCTGCCGGACAGTAATGATATTTTAGTGATTATGTTGTGAGGAAAATGTTGTTGAGATAAAAGGCATTTTGGTTAGAACTGACTGAAAATAACGTTGTACTTCAAGTTTAAAATGATACTAAATATTTTTTCAAGTGTCCGAATAAATTCCAAATATTATCAAATTATCTCGAGGCACCCCAGGAGTACCGTCACGGCACCCCAGGGTGCCCCGTCACCCACTTTGAAAACCCCTTGTCTAGAACCCGATCCATCCTTCAAAGGGTTAACATTAAATAATTTATTTTACAGATAAGTTGACCTCGCCTCAACCAGCCCATAATATTTATACGACTGGATGTTTTGTTTTGTTTATTCAAGACAATGGAGCTCGCTGGGAAATCAACCCCTGTCAGCGAAAAAAGGCAAATAAATAATCACAGATTAAGAGCGGCTGAGAGGAGAAAGGAGAAAGCACAGTTTGTCCATTTATTATAAACCCGCCTATTGTGATGGAGACAACCGGTCATCATCATTTGGTGTTTTTCTCTTAACACAGCGTACAGCAATTTAGAAAAATAATAATAATAAAGAAGCGTGCATTTTTTGGGTGCGTCGCTCTCCAGCGAGGATGGGTCAATATACAGAGACAAATCTGAAGATAAAGACATAATTGAGAAGACATTCTATCTCCGTAGTTGTTATGCTTTTTAAGTCAGCTCACAATTCATCAATATGAGAGACAAATTGGGGGTCACTGAGAGGATAAAAAGCACTGAGAGAATAGAAAGCTGCTGTGCTATCCAGAACTTATTTGAACCCATTTCTGACATGATACTGACACGATACTGACCATGATACTGACCATGATACTGACCATGATACTGACCATGATACTGACCATGATACTGACCATGATACTGACACGATACTGACCATGATACTGACACGATACTGACCACGATACTGACCATGATACTGACACGATACTGACCATGATACTGACCATGATACTGACACGATACTGACCATGATACTGACACGATACTGACCACGATACTGACCATGATACTGACACGATACTGACCATGATACTGACCATGATACTGACATGATAGTGACACGATACTGACCATGATACTGACCATGATACTACCATGATACTGACCATGATACTGACCATGATACTGACATGATACTGACCATGATACTGACATGATACTGACACGATACTGACCATGATACTGACCATGATACTGACCATGATACTGACACGATACTGACCATGATACTGACACGATACTGACACGATACTGACACGATACTGACCATGATACTGACGCGATACTGACACGATACTGACACGATACTGACCATGATACTGACATGATACTGAGCATGATACTGACACGATACTGACACGATACTGACCATGATACTGACATGATACTGACCATGATACTGACCATGATACTGACCATGATACTGACCATGATACTGACATGATACTGACCATGATACTGACATGATACTGACCATGATACTGACCATGATACTGACACGATACTGACCATGATACTGACATGATACTGACCATGATACTGACATGATACTGACCATGATACTGATCATGATACTGACACGATACTGACCATGATACTGACATGATTGTGACCATGATACTGACCATGATATTGACCATGATACTGACATGATACTGACACGATACTGACACGATACTGACCATGATACTGACCATGATACTAACCATGATACTGACATGATACTGACACGATACTGATACGATACTGACACGATAGTGACACGATACTGACCATGATACTGACCACGATACTGACCATGATACTGACCATGATACTGACCATGATACTGACCATGATACTGGCCATGATACTGGACATGATACTGACATGATACTGACATGATACTGACATGATACTGACCATGATACTGACCATGATACTGACATGATACTGACACGATACTGACACGATACTGACCATGATACTGACCATGATACTGACCATGATACTGACCATGATACTGACATGATACTGACCATGATACTGACCATGATACTGACCATGATACTGACATGATACTGACCATGATACTGACATGATACAGACCATGATACTGACCATGATACTGACACGATACTGACCATGATACTGACCATGATACTGACACGATACTGACCATGATACTGACCATGATACTGACACGATACTGACCATGATACTGACCATGATACTGATACGATACTGACCATGATACTGACACGATACTGACCATGATACTGGCCATGATACTGACACGATACTGACCATGATACTGACACGATACTGACCATGATACTGACCATGATACTGACACGATATTGACCATGATACTGACCATGATACTGACACGATACTGACCATGATACTGACACGATACTGACCATGATACTGACCATGATACTGACACGATACTGACCATGATACTGACATGATACTGACCATGATACTGACCATGATACTGACCATGATACTGACATGATACTGACCATGATACTGACATGATACTGACCATGATACTGACCATGATACTGACACGATACTGACCACGATACTGACATGATACTGACCATGATACTGACATGATACTGACCATGATACTGATCATGATACTGACACGATACTGACCATGATACTGACATGATTGTGACCATGATACTGACCATGATATTGACCATGATACTGACATGATACTGACACGATACTGACACGATACTGACCATGATACTGACCATGATACTAACCATGATACTGACATGATACTGACACGATACTGATACGATACTGACACGATAGTGACACGATACTGACCATGATACTGACCACGATACTGACCATGATACTGACCATGATACTGACCATGATACTGACCATTATACTGGCCATGATACTGGACATGATACTGACATGATACTGACATGATACTGACATGATACTGACCATGATACTGACCATGATACTGACATGATACTGACACGATACTGACACGATACTGACCATGATACTGACCATGATACTGACCATGATACTGACCATGATACTGACATGATACTGACCATGATACTGACCATGATACTGACCATGATACTGACCATGATACTGACCATGATACTGACATGATACTGACCATGATACTGACATGATACAGACCATGATACTGACCATGATACTGACACGATACTGACCATGATACTGACCATGATACTGACACGATACTGACCATGATACTGACCATGATACTGACACGATACTGACCATGATACTGACCATGATACTGATACGATACTGACCATGATACTGACACGATACTGACCATGATACTGGCCATGATACTGACACGATACTGACCATGATACTGACACGATACTGACCATGATACTGACCATGATACTGACACGATATTGACCATGATACTGACCATGATACTGACACGATACTGACCATGATACTGACACGATACTGACCATGATACTGACCATGATACTGACACGATACTGACCATGATACTGACATGATACTGACCATGATACTGACCATGATACTGACCATGATACTGACCATGATACTGACATGATACTGACACGATACTGACCATAATACTGACCATGATACTGACATGAAACTGACATGATACTGACACGATACTGACCATGATACTGACTATGATACTGACCATGATACTGACCATGATACTGACATGATACTGACTATGATACTGACTATGATACTGACCATGATACTGACCTTGATACTGACATGATACTGACAGTAGTCACTATATATACAATATGGTTGCAGAATTCCTACCACTAGGGGGCGCTATTTTAATTAATGCATAATTAATTAGATGGATTAAAATATTTTAATTAATGAATAAATTAGTATAAATTAATTGAATAAAAATTTTAAAATCTGCATATTTAATATAATCATAACTAATATTTTATAGTGTTATGGTTTTATGTTTTATATTGTTGGTTTATAAGTTTTTAAAAGTACTACAGTATGCAAGAATGGAGGAGAGGAGGAGAGGAGGAGAGAGAGAGAGAGAGGGAGGGGTGGTGAAAGGGAGGGGGTTGGTGGGGGGGGTAAATGTGACAGCAATCATGGATGTCGCAAAAAAAAAAATCGGTTGACTGTGTGTGTGTGTGTGTGTGTGTATGTGTGTGTGTGTGTGTGTGACAATCAGTCAATGGTGTGGGTTGTTTCTAACTGTAACATTACAGCAACATGATTGGGGCAATGGAATATTGTATGATGTGTATGTAATAAATAGATAATGTACTACATCTAGGCCATCTGTGTCTGTCCATCTGTTTGCAATATTGCACCAACTTCTTTTTCTCGTTCCAACGTACGTTGGCTGTATAAAGAGTGATAAGAAAACAATACCTACTGTATTAAAAATAGCCAATCTACAAACTCACAACATTACACTGCAATATCATATTATGCATTGTGTATCTGATATTTTAGGCGTCAGTTCTACAGTGTTAACAACTTTATAGTAACTCTGAGGATATTATCTGACATTAAGCAATAAGCATATTTAACCACATGAACCCTTCTAGGCAAAAGCTTTATTGCTTATAATGTGTATGATTTGACACATTCACGAGGGGATACGGTCAGAAATGGTACTACAGTTGTATAGATTTATTAATAGTATAATTAGTGTGCATGTTTTAATGATGACATAGAGAGGAGGAGAGATGAGAAGACAGGAGGGGAGGGGGAGAGAGCGAAAGAGCGAGAGAGAGAGCGAGAGAGAGAGAGAGAGAGAGAGAGAGAGAGAGAGAGAGAGAGAGAGAGAGAGAGAGAGAGAGAGAGAGAGAGAGAGAGAGAGAGAGAGAGAGAGAGAGAGAGAGGGAGGAACGGGAGTCCCTATCAAAAAAGTAGCACCAGGTGGTCTTAGGCTTATCTAATTTTAAAACTGTCCCCTGCCTCAAATCGTAACTTTGCTTTACTAGTGACATTGCATGACATGGTTGGGGCAATGGTATATTGTAAGTTGTATGTGTAATAGTTATTGTACTACATCTAGGCCATCTGTGTCTGTCCATCTGTTTGCTGTTTGACCGCACAGACATCAGTGTATTTTGGAGTCATGTCAATGGCTCTTTTTCATATATTTAACCACTTGAGCCATCATTACCTAATAAATTGGTATTATAATATGTACTCGGTCTGCTATTTTGTCCCCCTACACCAAACCTCTTTGCGAAAATAGCCAATCTGCAAGCTCACAACGTCTCGCAGTGCGAAACATTGTATGCATGTAGATCTGCTATTTTTGTGTACAGTTCTACAGTGTTAATATAAAATGATTGGAAGCTTTTGAGGACCCCCTTTACTAACTCTGAAGCCCTTAGTTGATATTAAACCTACATTATAATTTAGTTTCATCTACACCTGTGATTTCAAAAACCCTTCCACCCATGCATAGTCATATTGGGTACTGTATGACAGGGTGCACAAATATATTTCCTTATCAAGGTATCTAATTACCCTTATCTGACCCCCCACAGATGACACCAAGAGGGTACTCTATATCTTTATCTCTGATCATACTAGCAGTAGCTGATCTGTCATTTGAAAGTGTTACACGACAATCAACCTTTCGATAAAACATAATATGATCATAGGCCATACCATGGTTTTATAGGGTAAAAAGAAATAAAATCATGTGTAAAAGTAGGTGAAATAACTACATGTTGTACCAAGTGTCCCAACTGTGCTTAGTTAATCCTAAACTTCCTCATTTTTCACAAGTATTCTTATCTACACTACCCAGATGACACCAAGTAGGGTACTATGCTATCTTTATCTCTTATCACACTAACATTAGGTAGCATGTTATTTGAAAGCTTCTCATAACTAATCAGCCATTCGATAAAATATAATGTGATCATAGGCCATACCATGGTTTTATAGGGTAAAAATAAATAAAATCAACGTTTAAGTAAATGATATAACTACATATGTTTGCTAAGGGTCCCAACTGTGCTTAGTTAATCCATTTCTTCTATACAAAGTTCCTCATTCTTCAACCACCAAGTTTTTTCTTATCTAATTTTCATCACAGATACTAGGAAAGAGCTTTTAATATAATCACTAACAGAGTTCTGAGGTATTGTTCTTCAACCCATTCTGTACGGACATGGGAGGTTTTTCGGGGTTTTTACTGACACTAGAAAACAAAATCATTGCATTTTGGAATTTGCCTATTTCTTGAACATAATTCAAGTGACAGATACACAAACAAGCAGGGATTTTGTGATTTTTAGCACCAACATGTAGATCTGCTATTTTATATGTTTAGGCATTTGTTAATATAAAAATGATTGGAAGATATTGATTACCCTCTGTTGTAACTCTATTTGATATTAAAACTACAGATAGTTTCATCTGCATCTATAATTCAAACCCTACCCACCTCAAACTCTGACATAGTGGTCAGTAGTGGTACTACACATGACAATGTCCTAATGTTACAAAGATGACATGTTAGCAGGGGTGGATTTGGTATTGTCATAGGAACATGTGTGGTCACTTATGGCCACTAGTGGTACTACACCGATAGAATAATAACTATTTCTCATTAACATTACATAAATGAGAGAGGAATCCAGCTTGTAGATAAGCTATTTTCACTAGTTTGACTAACTATACTACTTATAGTTGTATTGTGGAGGTCTAATCTGTGTTATCAAGATACTAGATTATTCAAACTATTTACCTCAACATGACCAAAGTGTTGCATAGTAATACATTTAACTTAGATATGCTGTCAACCAAACCGGTTTGTCCCAGTCATGTATATATTAGGTGTTTTGCACTGAATGCAATGATATTGGATAGAACTGACAATACACATGACATTGTCCTAATATTAGAAAGAATTATAGAGTGTCAGCTTGTAGATCTGCTATTTTCACATTTGTTTTTTCTTTGTTGCACAGACGTGCATAGACCCAGGGGGAAGGGTGCTTATCTTTAGAATCCATACACCTGATTGCAGTAAAAACAGTTTAAAGACTATGACACACTAATGCAACTCCTTGTGTCACCCCATCTTACATTTATTTTGTATAATAATTAAATTAGATGTACAGTATGTTAGTTTTGTAGATTTGTGATTTTTAACCCCGGGACTCCAAGGTAGGAGATGTGTGGACATAGCTTATATCTATTATTTCCATCGGGTGGTTGGTATGAAACATGACTATGTCCTAATGTTACAAAGATGACATGGTAGCAGGGATGGATTTGGTATTGTCATAGGAACATGTATGGTCACTAATGGCCACAAGTGGTACTGCAGCTGTGAAATTGTATTTGTATTGTCCATTAATAATTAAATTAGATGTACAGTATGTTAGCTTGTAGATTTTGTTATTTTGAGTACCAGCTTGTAGATGAGCTATTTTGAACCCATAGGCTAACAGCTTTGCAGATGTGTTATTTTGGGGTAATACCTTGCCTACCTATTATTTTCACTGGGATGTGATGTACGTGGGGTTGTCCCTGTTGAATAATATATTGGAATATGGTGTGATTTAAGGGTTAGGGTTAGGGGGATTATTTGTATGGTCACTAGTGGTACTACACCGCTAGAATAATAACTCTATTTCTCATTAACATTACATAAATGAGAGAGGAATACAGCTTGTAGATCAACTATTTTCACTTTTTTTTTTCATTGTAAGAACATGTGGGGTCACTAGTGTCCACTAGTGGTACTGCAGCAACTGTAAAACAATTGTATTGTTTGTTTGTCTGTTTTTAGCTATTCATGGTCATCTCAGTGAGATGAAAAATAACCTTATACTTAGCATTGTAGCCACTTGAAACCAATCTATGCAAAAACGGCCTATCTACAAAGGTTATCTAAAATACAATGGAGGGGCATTACATGAACAGTTTAACATTTTTAAAGTTTTGTGCCATTTGTCCAATACGCTGAAAACATGTATTAGTAGTAGTATATTATGGGGTTAAAATAAAATACTAGGTATTCCTTAAAATATTAAACTAAATATTGTGTTTAACCTAAACATTTATCTTTACATACAGCACCTTTACATATAGGCTTCCAGGTATGCTTATGCAATGGGAAATTCAAATCCATCATATGAAATTATGTATCTGTTGGGGGTGAATCAGTAACAACAGCATGTGTATGTATCGTAATTGATGGAATAGGGAGATCATATATTATTATTATTATTTTTTTTTCTTCTCTCTAAGCATAACAACTAGTAAACATAACTAATACGGTAGTTGCTCAGTACACCGTATCACTCATACAATAACTTATATTATTTAGAAATAATACTCTGACAGTAGTAGGGAAAATAGTGACATCTAGTGGATATGACAAGTTTCTCTACCCTGAACTCAGCCGTATAAATAACTGATGAGGGAAATACTGCCCCTGGAGGATCTAGGGGAAATACCATACATACTCATATTTAAGGATTGAATCCTTTTAGCGATAAGCTACAGATACAGATAACTAGAAAAACTAGCAGATCTATAGTCCCATCGAATATCAATACAATTAACATACAATGCTTTCCCCCTTCATCCCTATCCCACTGGTCATGTGTAACATAGTTGTTCTTTTCCTGGGGTGAAACACTAGCTAGATTTGTCTACAGTCTCTACACAGATCATACTCAGTAAATCAATTTGGTAGACATACTGGTTTGCCACCAACACAATTATCTTACACTTTATATTCTGGGCACCCTGGTCTAATTTCTACATACAGTGTCACTACTCTGCTTAGCAAAACACTATTCATCTGTACAAACCATGCACTTCCTCATTCAACACTAAAACATACAAAACATAAAACTTTGCCACATAACAGAAGAATATTTAAAAAATAACACCACTAAGAATTGCGACTATCACTAAAACGCTCAAAACAGAAAACTCTGCAACATAACAGAAATATTATTACAAAAATAACCACTGAGATTTCCAACGAGCACAAAACCATACATAAAAAGCAAATATTGCAAACATAACATCACAGAGAATTACAACTAACACAAAACAAAAACAGTAAATAATGCAAACAACGTTACTGAGAATTAGAACTAACACAAAACCAAAACAAAAATAGCAGATATTGTAAACATAACATCACAGAGAATTTCAACTAACACAAAACAGACAAAAACTAAATATTACTGCACAAACATCTCTAAGAAAATTTAAACTAATACAAAACAGACAAAAATAACGCTACTAAGAAATTTAAACTAACACAAAAACAGACAAAAACATCACGAGTCATCTAGATTACCATAGGTTCCGCAACTATCACTATTGCAGAGTCAGTAGCTTAGGTTACTCGTTGTGCTAAGGTATTGTTAATCTTTGAATTTGTAGATAAAACATATTTCTAGTGTTAGTGGTTAGATCATACATAATCTCACAATCTCTTTCTCCAACACAATTTCACTCATAATTTCTGTTTTCTTTTTTTTTTCTTTTTTTTTTCCCTCTAAGCCATAACAACTAGTAAACATAACTAATACGGTAGTTGCTCAGTACACCGTTTCACTCATACAATAACTTATATTATTTAGAAATAATGCTTTGACAGTAGTAGGGAAAATAGTGCCATCTATTGGATATGACAAGTTTCTCTACCCCTGAACCATGTCACCAGAAGGATATAGAGTGGAAATACTGCCCCCCTGGAGGATGTAGGGGAAATACCATGCATACTCATATTTAGGGATTGAATCCTTTTAGCAATAAGCTACAGATACAGATAACTAGAAAAACTAGCAGATCTATAGTCCCATCGAATATCAATACAATTAACATACAATGCTTTCCCCCTTCATCCCTATCCCACTGGTCATGTGTAACATAGTTTTTCTTTTCCTGGGGTGAGACACTAGCTAGATCTGTCTACACAAATCATACTCAGTAAATCAATTTGGTAGACATACTGGTTTGCCACCAACATAATTATCTTACACTTTATATTCTGACACTCTGGTCTACTCGTTACACGATGTGTCACTACTCTGCATAGCAAAACACTATTCATCTGTACAAACCATGCACTTCCTCATTCAACACTAAAACGCACAAAACATAAAATATAGCCACCTAACAGAAAGTATTACAAAAAATAACCACTGAGATTTCCAACGAGCACACAAACCGTACATAAACAGCAAATATTGCAAACATAACATCACAGAGAATTACAAACTAACACAAAACAAAAACAAAAACAGTAAATATTGCAAACAACGTCACTGAGAATTAGAACTAACACAAAACCAATGCACTGTACAAACATCTCTAAGAAAATTTTAACTAATACAAAACAGACAAAAATAACACCACTAAGAATTTCATTCAACACTAAAACGCACAAAACATACAACTTTACCACATAACAGACACATTTTACAAAAATAACACCACTAAGAATTTTCAACTAGCATAAAAAACACAAAACATACAACTTTTGCAATACAACATAAAGTATTACAAAAATAACACCACTAAGAAATTTAAACTAGCACCTAAAACTTTGCAATATAACAAAAATATTTTAAAAAAATAACACCACTAAGAAATTGAAACTAGAAACTAGAAAACATGTTGGACTCTCTTTCATACATAATCTCTCAATCTCTCTCCAACACAATTTCACTCATAATTTCTCTGTTTTCTTCTTTCTTTTTTTATCTCTCTAAGCCATAACAACTAGTAAACATAACTAATACGGTAGTGCACAGTACACCATTTCATCAAAATCGGTAACCTATTTGGTAATAACTTTATGGTTATGATTCTATAAAATCTAAAAAACATTTGTAATTCAACCAAAATGTAATTCTGGAGTTTACTAAAATTGTACAATGGGAGCTAAATCAAAATAGTATATATCTATTAATACAAATATATATATTTTTTTAAGTTGTCTGATTTACACATTATTGTAGTAATTTAGTGTTGAGAATTGTTGTGTCACCACATGTGTGGTGAATTGTAACTTGAACGATATTACGGTGATATATACTTTTTACTATTATTGATGCCTTACAATTGTCTAAATAACTATATGAATATGGGGAATAAATCACTGATACTGCTAATATTTTACTTTTGTAGTTTATTCTGTTAGGTACACTGCATTATTCAAGTTAGTAACAAGAAAAAGTACACTCTGATTATGCCCACCAACACCATTCAATATTTTATCAATCATTTCAGATACTCAAATACTAATATAATAATAATTATGAGGTCTCTAAAATGCTTCTAAGTGCTAGGTCTGTTTACTGACCTGTGCTTTTCCTATGCACATTTTCTAATAAAGTACCCTATTCAATCAATCTAAGGCTAGCTAATATTAGTATTCGTTTTTTTTTTTTTTTTTTTTTTTCATATAGGGAGTTATGAATCAACATACTGTTTAACAAAACCATTTGTTTTGAAAAGTACAGTCAATAAAGCTGTTACTGTTAAGGTAAGAAATCTGGTTGCCAAGAAAGGATAAAGAAAAAATAACCATGTTTTAAACACATGTTTTTTTATTTTTTCCAAAGAATGTACATATGATCACACCGAGTGTGTTTCATACTAGGACCTATGCAGGTTACCCGTACTGTTACAGTATGGGATATATGTAGGCCTATTGGTAAAATATTTGCACACAAAACATTACTAGTCATATTATGCACATAGGATAACATTAATATACTCAGTGATCATTAAATATATTTTCTCCCTCATTATTACCCATATGAATGAACACCATAGCTATTGAAAATGGTGTAAAATACATGTATATCATTTTTGGTTACATTAGAAGTGAGCTAGCTGACCCCTCTAGTGAAACAAAACTAATTTCAAAGCTATTGCAGTAAAACCAACATTTAATTGAACAAAATACTACCAATACCAAATATTCAGTATATCAGTATATTTTATTTTGACAAGAAAAACATGAACAAGTATTTACATGTATAATGATGCACAATGTCACCGTATAATCACGGTTGTTAGAACTCTAACTATAATTTTAATTCGAGAAGCCCGTTGTTAAGGCTATGTATGAGTTCTGTCATTTTTTGGTAACAGTTTTGTACATGATTACCAGCTGAACGTCCGCATAAGTAACACCATTCCTGTGTTGCCAGTGTCACATATATCCTGTTTGTTAATTTCACTTCGGGTAGTTTCCATGCATCGGGGGCTGTGATTATGTTTGGATGTGCAATAAATCCTCTGCGGAATCTCTCCTGACCAATTGCAATCTTTAGCCGGTCGGGTGTATAGTTTGCTTTGAGATACGGACATTCTCCTCTGCTGTAGAATGCATGTTGATTTAAAAGTGTATCGCCTGGCAGAAACTTTGAAAGCAGAAGGCGGCAGGCTCCGCAGCGATGATTATCCCCTACCCCTGTATGCTCCATGTTAGCCGGTTCCCCTAACCATGCAAACTGTGATGATTTCAAATTGAAAACACTATCATTGTTTGAATTGCTGTCGGATACGTGCTGTGGTGGAAGACCACATAGAAAAGCTTCAGATGTGTATATTGAATGATCATCTGGTGGGATATTTTTCCCTCCATTAGTATCATTCATCCATTTAATTCGACCATGCATAAGTCCATCAAAATAGGGATCTATGCCTGTGGGGACATATTCTCCATCTTTAAAAATGATTCCTGGGAAGATTGTAGGCTTTCCATCTTTCTCGTTAAAGTCGAAGGATTTTTCTACATCTTTAGCGAAGGTGTAAAATGCATTGGTCGCTGCTTCGCCAGAATCCTGTTTTTCTAGCCCCAATTCACGGGTGTTATCCATTTTTTTTGAAAAAAGAGACTGCAGCAGACTTCCCATTCTCCTTTTTTATATCTACAGCTTTTCAACGCCCCTTAATGCGTTGTACCGAGCATCCGGAGCATACTATGACATAGGCTATTACTTACCCATCTGTAACAGTATGGGATATGTGCATTGGTAAAATATTTGCACACAAAACATTACTATATGACAAATGGAATAACATTAATATACCCAGTGATCATTAAATACATTTTCCCCTCATTATTACCCATATGAATGAACACCATAGCTATTGAAAATGGTGTAAAATACATGTATATAATTTTGGCTACATTAGAAGTGAGCTAAACTGACCTCTCTAGTGATACAAAAAAGAACTAATTTCAAAGCTATTACAGTAAAACCTCCATTTAATTGAACAAAATACTACCAATACCAAATATTCAGTATATCAGTATATTTTTATTTTGACAAGAAAAAACATAAACAAGTATTTACAAGGATAATCATAGTCAATACAACTGACAAAACATTACTATATGTCAAATGACACAGTGGTAACAAAATATATACACAGAGTTCATTAAATAATTGAACATGATCACCAGTAAAATATACATTATATTCTTCTAAGTAAAATATACATTATTGAGAAATAATGTTCAGTACTTGGTTCTACAGATGGTGTGTTACTCCAAAACAAAACAAAAAACAAAAAAGTATTTACAAGGATAATCATAGTCAATACAACTGACAAAACATTACTATATGTCAAATGACACAGTGGTAACAAAATATACACAGAGTTCATTAAATAAATGAATATGAACATGATCACCAGTGAAATATACATTATATTCTTCTCAGTAAAATGTACATTATTGAGAACTATTGTTCAGTACTTGGTTCTACAGATGGTGAGTTCCTCCAAAAAGTAACAAGATTGTTCAGTACATCATGTTTCTTTGAGTTTCCACCCAACACATGTTCGAAATTAATTGTCTCTTCGATCTTTTCTGGAATATCTTCCACCTCCTTCAGATCGTGTAGAAAGGCTTCACACATCCCTTGAACTCGGGATGGTATGACATCGAATCCCTGAGTTTCCAGCACACTCATGACCCCCAATATGAATCGACCATTCCAAAGTCTTTTGATTAATTAATTAAAATGATTGAATACATAATATCTTGGTAATGGATACAGACATTGATGGTTTGTCTGACTAGGATGATCTGTTTGACAACCGTAGCAGGCTTCTTTCATCTGGTCAAATATTACCACATCCAATAGCTTCGAGACACATACTTTTACAATGTCAAGAAGCATTATATTCCCCAGACAATCAGGTTGGCTTAGAGTCGAAAATGAATTAGATGGTCTGGGTGGTGAAGGCGGTGGTGAGAAGTAGGGTGTAGAATAGCCTACAGGTGATGGTGGAGGAGTACCAGGGACTGGATAGTATTCTTCATTCGTTTCAGACATGAAATCCGCCCATGGCCCAAATTCTACAGTTTCCTCTGGAAGAGTAGTGGTAGAGTCAGGCTTGTCATTGTCAACTTCTTCTCTTCTTTCAGTAGATTCCTCCATGGTTACTGGTGTAGAGCACCGTACACTGAATACCCTTATATCGTGTATGGGGAATAGGCGTGGTTGGTAGGGAGGGTGGAACAATAAGGGGGGTGTATGAGCCTAGCTAGATATAGGTAATTAGTTCAACCCATGTTAACCCAACATTAATGTGATCAGATGTACATTCTTTGGAAAAAAAAAAAAAACATGTGTTTAAAACATGGTTATTTTTTCTTTATCCTTTCTTGGCAACCAGATTTCTTACCTTAACAGTAACAGCTTTATTGACTGTACTTTTCAAAACAAATGGTTTTGTTAAACAGTATGTTGATTCATAACTCCCTATATGAAAAAAAAAAAAAAAAAAAAACGAATACTAATATTAGCTAGCCTTAGATTGATTGAATAGGGTACTTTATTAGAAAATGTGCATAGGAAAAGCACAGGTCAGTAAACAGACCTAGCACTTAGAAGCATTTTAGAGACCTCATAATTATTATTATATTAGTATTTGAGTATCTGAAATGATTGATAAAATATTGAATGGTGTTGGTGGGCATAATCAGAGTGTACTTTTTCTTGTTACTAACTTGAATAATGCAGTGTACCTAACAGAATAAACTACAAAAGTAAAATATTAGCAGTATCAGTGATTTATTCCCCATATTCATATAGTTATTTAGACAATTGTAAGGCATCAATAATAGTAAAAAGTATATATCACCGTAATATCGTTCAAGTTACAATTCACCACACATGTGGTGACACAACAATTCTCAACACTAAATTACTACAATAATGTGTAAATCAGACAACTTAAAAAAATATATATATTTGTATTAATAGATATATACTATTTTGATTTAGCTCCCATTGTACAATTTTAGTAAACTCCAGAATTACATTTTGGTTGAATTACAAATGTTTTTTAGATTTTATAGAATCATAACCATAAAGTTATTACCAAATAGGTTACCGATTTTGATGAAATGGTGTACTGTGCACTACCGTATTAGTTATGTTTACTAGTTGTTATGGCTTAGAGAGATAAAAAAGAAAGAAGAAAACAGAGAAATTATGAGTGAAATTGTGTTGGAGAGAGATTGAGAGATTATGTATGAAAGAGAGTCCAACATGTTTTCTAGTTTCTAGTTTCAATTTCTTAGTGGTGTTATTTTTTTTAAATATTTTTGTTATATTGCAAAGTTTTAGGTGCTAGTTTAAATTTCTTAGTGGTGTTATTTTTGTAATACTTTATGTTGTATTGCAAAAGTTGTATGTTTTGTGTTTTTTATGCTAGTTGAAAATTCTTAGTGGTGTTATTTTTGTAAAATGTGTCTGTTATGTGGTAAAGTTGTATGTTTTGTGCGTTTTAGTGTTGAATGAAATTCTTAGTGGTGTTATTTTTGTCTGTTTTGTATTAGTTAAAATTTTCTTAGAGATGTTTGTACAGTGCATTGGTTTTGTGTTAGTTCTAATTCTCAGTGACGTTGTTTGCAATATTTACTGTTTTTGTTTTGTGTTAGTTTGTAATTCTCTGTGATGTTATGTTTGCAATATTTGCTGTTTATGTACGGTTTGTGTGCTCGTTGGAAATCTCAGTGGTTATTTTTTGTAATACTTTCTGTTAGGTGGCTATATTTTATGTTTTGTGCGTTTTAGTGTTGAATGAGGAAGTGCATGGTTTGTACAGATGAATAGTGTTTTGCTATGCAGAGTAGTGACACATCGTGTAACGAGTAGACCAGAGTGTCAGAATATAAAGTGTAAGATAATTATGTTGGTGGCAAACCAGTATGTCTACCAAATTGATTTACTGAGTATGATTTGTGTAGACAGATCTAGCTAGTGTCTCACCCCAGGAAAAGAAAAACTATGTTACACATGACCAGTGGGATAGGGATGAAGGGGGAAAGCATTGTATGTTAATTGTATTGATATTCGATGGGACTATAGATCTGCTAGTTTTTCTAGTTATCTGTATCTGTAGCTTATTGCTAAAAGGATTCAATCCCTAAATATGAGTATGCATGGTATTTCCCCTACATCCTCCAGGGGGGCAGTATTTCCACTCTATATCCTTCTGGTGACATGGTTCAGGGGTAGAGAAACTTGTCATATCCAATAGATGGCACTATTTTCCCTACTACTGTCAAAGCATTATTTCTAAATAATATAAGTTATTGTATGAGTGAAACGGTGTACTGAGCAACTACCGTATTAGTTATGTTTACTAGTTGTTATGGCTTAGAGGGGAAAAAAAAAGAAAAAAAAAGAAAACAGAAATTATGAGTGAAATTGTGTTGGAGAAAGAGATTGTGAGATTATGTATGATCTAACCACTAACACTAGAAATATGTTTTATCTACAAATTCAAAGATTAACAATACCTTAGCACAACGAGTAACCTAAGCTACTGACTCTGCAATAGTGATAGTTGCGGAACCTCAGAGATGGGAAAAGTACTCACGTTCTGTACTTAAGTAAAAGTAAAAGTACTTGTGAAAAAAACGACTTTGGTAAAAGTAAAAGTACTCATTCCAAATAATTACTCAAGTAAAAAGTAAAAAGTACGTGCTTTGAAAAGTACTTTTAAAGTAAAAGTAAAAGTATTTTTACCGTATATTTCTAGAATTTTAAGGATATTAAAATTAAAAGATCCCCACCAAACATACGTCTTAAAACTGGCCCAGAATTGGTTTCCTACTATGATGTGAAATCTAAATGCAGCAGTGTTTTTTTAGACTGAGTACCAGTTATAGATAATATTTGACTCTCCAAGAACAATCATTATTATTATAAAAAATATATGTATATCCCACGATTTTGTAACCCATTTTTTAAAGTGCCAATTGACCACCAAGTAGGCCTACACCATTATGACTGATGTTAAAATACAGATAAGGTTTCCTAATAAGAATGTCGTTTTCATTGTTCAATTATAATTATAATACATCTCACATCCACAGACAGACAGATTTCTGACTGTTATACTTTAAGATGTTTTGCATGTCTGTCAGAGGACCCCAATGTAAACAAGCCATACAGACTGTATGGATGATAATCATACAGGAGTGCGTTTGCTATGCGAACTGCTAATCAAGTATTCAATCAATCAATTCAAACAAATGCATGCATGCACGCGCATGAGGGCACGCACGCGCGCGCTCTCTCTCACACACACACACACACACACACACACACACACACACACACACACACGCTAAAGGCTTTTGCGAGGCAAAGATGACCGAAGCTGCAGTTGTGCAGAGTCTGCAGAACGTTTCACTTTTTCCATACAGAACTTTATCCAGCATGAGATAAAAAGCAATTGCACTGACTCACCTAAGCTTCGGAGGTTAAAAAAGAACGCATTTCCAACGCGTGTGCATTACAGGAGCAGCATATGGCCAAAGTCTTGTGTTTATAATCCATAGTTAGTTATAATCCACGTGAATTAATTGTTGATGTTTGAAAGCTGTGACGAGATGAATGGTTTACAGCATGATGGTAGAATTAAACCACCTTTCTTCCTCTTCCTATGAAAATCGTGGATTTCAAAATAAGAGCATAGGGTATTAGGCTATTATGTTATGTAGGCTATATGATTAGTTTTATTTGGTAGTCTAGTTGCAGGAAGTAAATAGACCGGTGCTTTCCTACTTGACACAGTGACTCTCACTCTGGCCAGGCAGCAGCAGAGCGTCACCGCAGCCTCTATGAATGATGATCAAGCGCTGTAATCATTTTGTTTGATCTGCCACGCATCGGCGCAACATTAACACAAAACCAAAGTAGCGAGCCTGTTTTGAAAATGTAGCGGAGTAAAAGTACAGATACTTGTGTTAAAATGTAACGGATAAAAGTAAAAAGTACCCAGAAAAATAATTACTCAGTAAAGTACAAAGTACTGAAAAATGTACTTCGTTACAGTAACGAAGTATTTGTACTTCGTTACTTCCCATCTCTGCGGAACCTATGGTAATCTAGATGACTCGTGATGTTTTTGTCTGTTTTTGTGTTAGTTTAAATTTCTTAGTAGCGTTATTTTTGTCTGTTTTGTATTAGTTTAAATTTTCTTAGAGATGTTTGTGCAGTAATATTTAGTTTTTGTCTGTTTTGTGTTAGTTGAAATTCTCTGTGATGTTATGTTTACAATATCTGCTATTTTTGTTTTGGTTTTGTGTTAGTTCTAATTCTCAGTAACGTTGTTTGCATTATTTACTGTTTTTGTTTTGTGTTAGTTGTAATTCTCTGTGATGTTATGTTTGCAATATTTGCTTTTTATGTATGGTTTTGTGCTCGTTGGAAATCTCAGTGGTTATTTTTGTAATAATATTTCTGTTATGTTGCAGAGTTTTCTGTTTTGAGCGTTTTAGTGATAGTCGCAATTCTTAGTGGTGTTATTTTTTAAATATTCTTCTGTTATGTGGCAAAGTTTTATGTTTTGTATGTTTTAGTGTTGAATGAGGAAGTGCATGGTTTGTACAGATGAATAGTGTTTTGCTAAGCAGAGTAGTGACACTGTATGTAGAAATTAGACCAGGGTGCCCAGAATATAAAGTGTAAGATAATTGTGTTGGTGGCAAACCAGTATGTCTACCAAATTGATTTACTGAGTATGATCTGTGTAGAGACTGTAGACAAATCTAGCTAGTGTTTCACCCCAGGAAAAGAACAACTATGTTACACATGACCAGTGGGATAGGGATGAAGGGGGAAAGCATTGTATGTTAATTGTATTGATATTCGATGGGACTATAGATCTGCTAGTTTTTCTAGTTATCTGTATCTGTAGCTTATCGCTAAAAGGATTCAATCCTTAAATATGTAAGCAATTTACCCCGAGTGAGAGGACATTATGCTCTGATAATGTCCTGTGTTAGGGTGTTATCGGACGAGGCGAAGCCGAGTCCGATAACACCCTAACACAGGACATTATCAGAGCATAATGTCCGACCCCGAGTGGTAAATAGCTTTTCTACCACTTTTTCCCTTATACATGAAAGAAAACACATAGTTGTAACTTGCAAGGATCTTAAGTTACAATCATTATTGCCTATAAAACTTCCGCGAGACAGCAGATAGTTCCACCAACAACATCTTCTACTCACCAACAGATGGCGCCAACTCCATACTAATCCATGCGTCTAGCTTACAGCTAAGCTAACGTCAGTTAGAAGTACCGTTCCGGCCGTAAATAGAGGCTGTTCGCTTCCAGAAAGGCATAGGTTCAGAGAAAAGGGGCTTTAAAGTTGGCGGATTGCATTGGATCCAAATAAATCGGCGACGTCGTACGCACGTTAGTAAACATAGGACCGCTACGACCGTCATATGTTGGTTGGGGGAAAGGTGTTCCGACTACCTCCTGAAGTCCCTGGATGTACACTGAGGCGCATTGATCTCGTCCTCACACAACTGCGGCAGTAGTTCTCTCATAACCTCCGGAATTTAGCCAATCAGAATCCAGTATTTGAACACGTGACTCGAAAAAGTGGTAGAAGAGTATGTATGGTATTTCCCCTAGATCCTCCAGGGGCAGTATTTCCCTCATCAGTTATTTATACGGCTGAGTTCAGGGTAGAGAAACTTGTCATATCCACTAGATGTCACTATTTTCCCTACTACTGTCAGAGTATTATTTCTAAATAATATAAGTTATTGTATGAGTGATACGGTGTACTGAGCAACTACCGTATTAGTTATGTTTACTAGTTGTTATGCTTAGAGAGAAGAAAAAAAAAATAATAATAATAATATATGATCTCCCTATTCCATCAATTACGATACATACACATGCTGTTGTTACTGATTCACCCCCAACAGATACATAATTTCATATGATGGATTTGAATTTCCCATTGCATAAGCATACCTGGAAGCCTATATGTAAAGGTGCTGTATGTAAAGATAAATCTTTAGGTTAAACACAATATTTAGTTTAATATTTTAAGGAATACCTAGTATTTTATTTTAACCCCATAATATACTACTACTAATACATGTTTTCAGCGTATTGGACAAATGGCACAAAACTTTAAAAATGTTAAACTGTTCATGTAATGCCCCTCCATTGTATTTTAGATAACCTTTGTAGATAGGCCATTTTTGCCTAGATAGAGTTCAAGTGGCTACATTGATAAGTATAAGGTTATTTTTCATCTCACTGAGATGACCATGAATAGTAAAAAAATAATAATTGTACAATACAATTGTTTTACAGTTGCTGCAGTACCACTAGTGGACACTAGTGACCCCACATGTTCTTACAATGAAAAAAAAAAGTGAAAATAGTTGATCTACAAGCTGTATTCCTCTCTCATTTATGTAATGTTAATGAGAAATAGAGTTATTATTCTAGCGGTGTAGTACCACTAGTGGCCATACAAATAATCCCCCTAACCCTAACCCTTAAATCACACCATATTCCAATATATTATTCAACAGGGACAACCCCACGTACATCACATCCCAGTGAAAATAATAGGTAGGCAAGGTATTACCCCAAAATAACACATCTGCAAAGCTGTTAGCCTATGGGTTCAAAATCACAAATCTACAAAACTAACATACTGTACATCTAATTTAATTATTATACAAAATAAATGTAAGATGGGGTGACACAAGGAGTTGCATTAGTGTGTCATAGTCTTTAAACTGTTTTTACTGCAATCAGGTGTATGGATTCTAAAGATAAGCACCCTTCCCCCTGGGTCTATGCACGTCTGTGCAACAAAGAAAAAACAAATGTGAAAATAGCAGATCTACAAGCTGACACTCTATAATTCTTTCTAATATTAGGACAATGTCATGTGTATTGTCAGTTCTGTCCAATATCAGTGCATTCAGTGCAAAACACCTAATATATACATGACTGGGACAACCCGGTTTGGTTGACAGCATATCTAAGTTAAATGTATTACTATGCAACACTTTGGTCATGTTGAGGTAAATAGTTTGAATAATCTAGTGTCTTGAGAACACAGATTAGACCTCCACAATACAACTATAAGTAGTATAGTTAGTCAAACTAGTGAAAATAGCTTATCTACAAGCTGGATTCCTCTCTCATTTATGTAATGTTAATGAGAAATAGTTATTATTCTATCGGTGTAGTACCACTAGTGGCCATAAGTGACCACACATGTTCCTATGACAATACCAAATCCACCCCTGCTAACATGTCATCTTTGTAACATTAGGACATTGTCATGTGTAGTACCACTACTGACCACTATGTCAGAGTTTGAGGTGGGTAGGGTTTGAATTATAGATGCAGATGAAACTATCTGTAGTTTTAATATCAAATAGAGTTACAGAGGGTTAACAGAGGGTAATCAATATCTTCCAATCATTTTTATATTAACAAATGCCTAAACATATAAAATAGCAGATCTACATGTTGGTGCTAAAAATCACAAAATCCCTGCTTGTTTGTGTATCTGTCACTTGAATTATGTTCAAGAAATAGGCAAATTCCAAAATGCAATGATTTTGTTTTCTAGTGTCAGTAAAAACCCCGAAAAACATCCCATGTCCGTACAGAATGGGTTGAAGAACAATACCTCAGAACTCTGTTAGTGATTATATTAAAAGCTCTTTCCTAGTATCTGTGATGAAAATTAGATAAGAAAAAACTTGGTGGTTGAAGAATGAGGAACTTTGTATAGAAGAAATGGATTAACTAAGCACAGTTGGGACCCTTAGCAAACATATGTAGTTATATCATTTACTTAAACGTTGATTTTATTTATTTTTACCCTATAAAACCATGGTATGGCCTATGATCACATTATATTTTATCGAATGGCTGATTAGTTATGAGAAGCTTTCAAATAACATGCTACCTAATGTTAGTGTGATAAGAGATAAAGATAGCATAGTACCCTACTTGGTGTCATCTGGGTAGTGTAGATAAGAATACTTGTGAAAAATGAGGAAGTTTAGGATTAACTAAGCACAGTTGGGACACTTGGTACAACATGTAGTTATTTCACCTACTTTTACACATGATTTTATTTCTTTTTACCCTATAAAACCATGGTATGGCCTATGATCATATTATGTTTTATCGAAAGGTTGATTGTCGTGTAACACTTTCAAATGACAGATCAGCTACTGCTAGTATGATCAGAGATAAAGATATAGAGTACCCTCTTGGTGTCATCTGTGGGGGGTCAGATAAGGGTAATTAGATACCTTGATAAGGAAATATATTTGTGCACCCTGTCATACAGTACCCAATATGACTATGCATGGGTGGAAGGGTTTTTGAAATCACAGGTGTAGATGAAACTAAATTATAATGTAGGTTTAATATCAACTAAGGGCTTCAGAGTTAGTAAAGGGGGTCCTCAAAAGCTTCCAATCATTTTATATTAACACTGTAGAACTGTACACAAAAATAGCAGATCTACATGCATACAATGTTTCGCACTGCGAGACGTTGTGAGCTTGCAGATTGGCTATTTTCGCAAAGAGGTTTGGTGTAGGGGGACAAAATAGCAGACCGAGTACATATTATAATACCAATTTATTAGGTAATGATGGCTCAAGTGGTTAAATATATGAAAAAGAGCCATTGACATGACTCCAAAATACACTGATGTCTGTGCGGTCAAACAGCAAACAGATGGACAGACACAGATGGCCTAGATGTAGTACAATAACTATTACACATACAACTTACAATATACCATTGCCCCAACCATGTCATGCAATGTCACTAGTAAAGCAAAGTTACGATTTGAGGCAGGGGACAGTTTTAAAATTAGATAAGCCTAAGACCACCTGGTGCTACTTTTTTGATAGGGACTCCCGTTCCTCCCTCTCTCTCTCTCTCTCTCTCTCTCTCTCTCTCTCTCTCTCTCTCTCTCTCTCTCTCTCGCTCTCTCTCTCGCTCTTTCGCTCTCTCCCCCTCCCCTCCTGTCTTCTCCTCTCTATGTCATCATTAAAACATGCACACTAATTATACTATTAATAAATCTATACAACTGTAGTACCATTTCTGACCGTATCCCCTCGTGAATGTGTCAAATCATACACATTATAAGCAATAAAGCTTTTGCCTAGAAGGGTTCATGTGGTTAAATATGCTTATTGCTTAATGTCAGATAATATCCTCAGAGTTACTATAAAGTTGTTAACACTGTAGAACTGACGCCTAAAATATCAGATACACAATGCATAATATGATATTGCAGTGTAATGTTGTGAGTTTGTAGATTGGCTATTTTTAATACAGTAGGTATTGTTTTCTTATCACTCTTTATACAGACAACGTACGTTGGAACGAGAAAAAGAAGTTGGTGCAATATTGCAAACAGATGGACAGACACAGATGGCCTAGATGTAGTACATTATCTATTTATTACATACACATCATACAATATTCCATTGCCCCAATCATGTTGCTGTAATGTTACAGTTAGAAACAACCCACACCATTGACTGATTGTCACACACACACACACACACACATACACACACACACACACACAGTCAACCGATTTTTTTTTTTGCGACATCCATGATTGCTGTCACATTTACCCCCCCCACCAACCCCCTCCCTTTCACCACCCCTCCCTCTCTCTCTCTCTCTCCTCCTCTCCTCCTCTCCTCCATTCTTGCATACTGTAGTACTTTTAAAAACTTATAAACCAACAATATAAAACATAAAACCATAACACTATAAAATATTAGTTATGATTATATTAAATATGCAGATTTTAAAATTTTTATTCAATTAATTTATACTAATTTATTCATTAATTAAAATATTTTAATCCATCTAATTAATTATGCATTAATTAAAATAGCGCCCCCTAGTGGTAGGAATTCTGCAACCATATTGTATATATAGTGACTACTACTGACTATGATACTGACACTGATACTGACCATGATACTGACATGATACTGACACGATACTGACCATGATACTGACACGATACTGACACGATACTGGCCATGATACTGACATGATACAGACCATGATACTCACCATGATACTCACCATGATACTGACATGATACTGACACGATACTGACATGAAACTGACCATGATACTGACATGATACTGACCATGATACTGACCAAGATACCATAATACTGACTTGATACTGACCATGATACTGATATGATAATACCATGATACTGACCATGATACTAACCATGATACTAACCATGATACTGACCATGATACTGGATGGAATTCAAGTTGGATTTCCAGGTAGGGGGACATAAAGTTACAGATAGCAGCTTTAAATGAAGAGAGATGAATAGACGTGGCTAGCTGTGCACACATTATCTCCAGCCTATTGTCTCAACCAAGACACCCAACTTAAGATTGTACATGCATCAAACTACACATCTATTTAATGTTTTAGAGCAGTGACAGCCGATCAAACAACTGACCGTGGCGCTGTTGAACAGCCTTGTGTGTTTGTGTGTGTGCATTACTTGTGCAGTCCAAATGTACCCACAAGTATAATAGAATTTGAGAAATAGACATTGTGGACATTTTCCTGGTCCTCACAAGATAAATGGTTGTTTTCTTTTTTTCCCCCGGGTGTGACAGTGAAACACTTTAGACTTTGGGTTATAATGTTGTCCTAAAATGTTGACGTCATGTTGCATTAAAGGGCAGGGCATTCATTCCCTATGTACATTGTTCCCGAGTAGGCCGGTCCCCGACTAGTTCTGTATAATAAGTAGACTACTTTTACTTTTGGTACTGTCGTATATAGCATACTGTATGTAGTATATGTAATATATTTTGATGACCAAATGGAAAAAAACAGAGTATTCTACAGTGTGGTTTTGCTACTTTTTACCAAAGTAAAACATGTGACTACTGCTTCCACATCTGAGCGCGTGCGTGCGTTGATGCAGGTCATGTGGTATACAAATCTAGGCTGACACAGGAACGTTAAACGACCGGAACATTGTAAAAAACACTCAAGGGTTTAATGTTCAGAGATATGCTGAGACACAGGAGCCTCTGGGGGGCCATAATGCAGCCATGGTCACCTTCACAAGTATCATCCAACCAGGACAACCCACCTGGACACTGGGGTCCATTTTAAACTGCACGCACAGCAAAATCTGTAGGGTCAAAGGGAATGACATTATGAGATTTATTGTACGGTAAGATAATCGCCACAATCTATATATAACTGTTGGATGTCCGATATTATCATGCCTCCCGATATTATTGGCAGATAATAGCAAACCAAATCTAGGGTTATGTCGAAAAATATCAGTTTAGGTTTTTAATGCATGCTATTTTACTGACTAAACCAAAATCTACAGCAGATAATCAACTGTGAGGTCTGAATATATTGATATTATAGATATTTTATTGTATTAGATATGTGATATAGTTTACTTTTGGTAGAAAAAAAAAGCCTGCATACATATCGTTATCGGTTCATATAAATCGGAATTTAAGAGTTACATTATATCTGAAAATCGGGCTCATGCACGAGTCCACAGACTGAAGTGAACACATGATAGTGACAGATAGTCGTTAACATAATCAGCGCAATAATCATTAACATAGTCAGCACCATAGTCAGTACCAAAATCAGCACCATTGTGACTAACATAGTTAGAACCATAGTCAGCACCATATAGCCATTAACATGGTAAGCACCATATCCGCACCAGTCATTAATATGGTCAGCATCATAGTCAGCATAGCTATCTACAGTATCATCTGTCTGTCCGTCTGTCAGATTATATTATACAACATAAATGACATACAGTATAACACGCACACACGCACGCACGCACGCACGCACGCACGCACGCACGCACGCACGCACTTCCCCAAGCAGTAGGCTAATAATCAAATATCTAGCTACCACTGTATTATGCAGAATAAATTAGTGTGGACCCTTAACGTTATTGTTTGTTTCATAAAACTGCTGAGTTCCATCTGAAACAACTCTGATCCAATTAACTTTACTGCTTAAAAACAAGTCTCGTCTGTTTGCACTTTTGGAGTTGTTAGTGGGAGACGACAGGCGTCCCAAAAGACAATAATAGTTAAAAAGAAACTTCATCTTTATCTTTAACATCCATCTTTCTTAACTGTGTGGATGTGATCCCAGACAGTAACTCCAGCATTCCAGCGCTGATTACAGATGTAGGATGGGAGGGGAAATATCCATAAACTGTTTTCTCTCTGGAAGCTTGGAACCATGTTTGTCCGATTGTATTATATACAATTATGCTGTTCAAAGTCACCAATAAGAAAAAGATCTGTGTGCAGAGTGGGGCAGGACCACACACACACACACACACACACACACACACTCACACACACGCACACGCACACACAAACAAGCGCGTGCACTCATTTCACAGGGTTTGGAAGAGAAACTGTGTAAGAAAAGTACGAAAACAAACACAAAAGCCTGACACGCATTCTGAGAATCATGCAGAACTTCATCCACACATATGTGTGTGACACACACACACACACACACACACACACACACACGCACACACACGCACACACACACACACACACACACACACACACACACACACACACACACACACACACACACACACACACACACACACGGGACACTGTTTGTGAGGGGAACTCGTCGCACATTCTCGGGCCTCCTCCTCCTTGTAAAACAACACATTGTACAAATATTCAATTAAACCCTCCTCTGCTTCCCTGGAGTTTATTGAATCAGGGTTATATGAAAATATGCACGCTAGTAATTCCATCTCATTGCATTCGTCTGACACTAGACGCTTGTCTATTTCACTGTGCGTGCGTGCGTGCGTGCGTGCGTGTGTGTCTGTGTGTGTGTGTGCGCAAGCTTGTGTGCTGTTGTGACACATGTTTGCCTGATTTGTGTTTGCTATTAAAGAAGGGCTAACTTCTCCTTGGCACAAAGGGAACAGTCAGGAGGGCTTCCTTGCCTGCAAAGTGATGAAAGATGTTGAATGCGATTAGCATAATTGAAGTCTGGGTTCGATTTGTAAAAGAAAGAAAAAAAAACATATACTGTATATCGTCGTTGTCGTGTGGAAACCTTGTACCGGTATGTCCAAAACTCTTCGTTTTGCATTTATCATTTTAAAAATGAGGTAAACTAGTGAAAACAGCCGTTCTACAAGCACACGAGGCGTGGTGTGCTTGTAGATCTGCTGTTTTCACTACTTTTGAGCGATGGCCTTGTATGATGAAGCAGGGCTTTACTTTGCGAAAAAAAATTACAAATTTGAAACTTGGAGATATGAGGTTTTTGCCCGACAGTGACGATAATACAAAAAAAAAAAGAAAGGGCGAAGAAGAAGAACGGGGAGGCATTTTAACCACTTAAGCTGTGCTTATTTGTACAAGCTTGTAAATCTGATAGTTTGAATTTAAAGCTATACTGTGTAAGTTGCTAAACTAGTGGTCAGTAGCGGTATTGCTTTTTTCGGCAGTTTTTCGCCCAGGGTCGTCGCGGACCAACGCCGCGGACCACCGGAGCGGCGCCGCAAACCACCGCGACCGATACAAATCCGTGGAGGGGTAGAACGCATGGTAGAACGTAATTTTCTGGCCAGGATTTGGGGATTAAGAGGTTAAGAATCCTTCATCGGTAAACCGTGGTAAACACTGTAGCTTAGCGAGGCTACTTCCTGAGACACGGAAGATAAGCTGTGATTGGCCGGTAGTGTATCATGTGTGTATGATCCGCAATGTGATTGGCCAACGTATACACAACGTATACAGATGATGCAGATGACGTCATTTGGCCGCAAAATTCTCCCCCCCTCACAGCTCATAGAAAACATATAAAGAGAAGGCTTTAGAAGCTGAAAATAACGGAGTGGGTGTTCTAAAACTTTAGCGATTTAACAGTTAGGACAATTTTATGATTTGTTTTATAAAAAAAGTTACATGGTATAACTTTAAAAATGAATGTGTACAAAGTTGGTCAATTTGGACACATTTTGATATTTGGAAAAACCCGGAACACTGGCCCAGGATCAATGTGGTTAACATTGTTTTTATTATTATTATTATGAAACCGTTAGATTGTGACATCAACCATAAATACCAAACAAACATGTCCCTATACCTGCCGTAAAAAATGAATGTCCAGAAAAGCAAAACAAATCCAAATCTGATTGAAGTCTGACCTTTCCGAGAGTGCATCTTGTTTCAGACTCTCTTTCTTGGCCTGACTAATTTCTTTTTTTTTTTAAATACATATTTTGTCACCAAACACGAGTCATTCAACTGTCGGCACTACGAGCGTCTGAGTGGTTCACCCGTTTAAGGCATGACAGGCAGCGCTCCTTTTAAAACCTCCCGAATCAAAACAGCAACAAAGTGTCTGCCTGGTGACGAACGAGAGGTCTCGAACACTGCGTTCCTTCATTCCTCCATTCGTTCCTTCATTCCTTCAATTCCGTCTCTCCCTACTCATTAAATAAATGGAGCATAGGGGGAAAGGGCACAATGGCATCTTTCAAAGCCTCCGCCGACGAATCCTCTGCCTATTTACACAAGATTGTTTTTTCACGTCGACGGAACTGCTTTGTAATTTACCTTAGTGTTTTTACATGTGTCTGGAGGTGTCCTGTCTGGGGGGAGGGTGTCAGTCTGAGACCACACAGACACACACAAACACACACACACAGACACACACACAGACACACACACACACACACACACACACACACACACACACACACACACACACACACACACACACACACACACACACATGCACACGCGCGCACGCACTCACTCACTCACTCTGTGTGACACTGTGTGTGTGTGTGTGTGTGTGTGTGTGTGTGTGTGTGTGTGTGTGTGTGTGTGTGTGTGTGTGTGTGTGTGTGTTGCTGGTTGCTAGCTGAGGCCTGTGTGGGCTGGTGGTTGTTGGATTGTTGGATGGTGGTTTGTTAACACAAAATATGTGTTTCAAAAGTGTAAACAGGATGTCCATGACAACGTTTCCACATGCACATACATAAACGCATTAGCAACACATTTATTCCATGCTCTTTCAATGAATCAAACAATTGAGTTTACTCAGACTACGTGGCAATATGTTAGCTTAGCATTAGGGTTTGTCACACAAACGCAATATTTTGTGCAAGGGACCCCCATACAACATTTTCAAAAGAATATTCCATATTCTTCAAAATACTGTATTCAAGATTTAGATCGGCTTATCTCATATAATGTATATAGAGGTTATAAACTGATGCTATATTAGGGTGACCATATATTCAGCCGTTCAAACCGGGACGCAAACCATTGTTCCCTAAAACCGCGACCCTCAAATCAATGCGCACGTTCACCACGCGCGTTTGCGTCCATTCTCTAACGTTCGTGCACACGCACATACCCACCGTAGAGTTGCATACAGGTAGTGAGTGATTGACTAATAGCCTCAGCGTTAAATTCAGTCAGACCATATTCAGACAATGCAACCACTGAAAACAGCTATTATTTTCTAGTAGCTGGTGAAAACCGGGACAATTTTGTAGTGAATGTTGAAAACCTGGATATGTTAGTGTTTTAGAGATATTTGTCGGGACTCTGGACATGCAGCTTGAAACCGGGACAATCCCGGCCAAAGCGGGACGCCTGGTGATCCTATGCTATATACAGTATGAATTAATTTCGTCACAGACCCCCTGGAGCCCTCTTCAAGGACAGCTAATAGCTGTAGGGTGTCCCCGGACCCCACTTTCAGGAGAACCACCCTATTAATCCAGATGTGTACTGAGCTCATGCTTTCACTGGACATTGGAGTGCAGGAACAATAAGAGAGGAGATCAGGTGTGACCCCGGGATCTTCTGAAGCTATACGACCCCTCTGAGAACCTCTCTCTCTCTCCTCCAGTGGTCGTGGGGTTGAAACCTGCTGACCAAAAGCCCCCCCTCCTCTGTTCTCTCTTCTCCTGTGTGCAGGGGCGTCACACCAAATTCTGGGCCCTGGGTACAAGGATTCACTGCGGGCCCCCCATGAATGTTAACTATTGAAAAATAGCAGATATACAAGCTCACAGCTGTGCCGCGCTGCGAGCTTGTAGATCTGCTATTTTTGAAAAATCTTGAAAAGGTGTGCCAAGAAACCTGTTTCCATGTCAGTGATGCTCAAACTTTTTCCATGTGAAGGACCCCCCATCTCAAAATATTTTGTTCCAGGGACCCCCCAGAAGCAAAATTTTTGTTACAAATGTTCACTTAAAAAATACATACATTCAAAGATTTGCGCACATTTTCACGATTTAAAAAAAATAGCAGATCTCCAAGCTCGCAGCGCGGCACTCGGTGCCGCGCTGTGAGCTTGTATATCTGCTATTTTTCCAATAGCTAAAGTTACTAGGGCCCCTCCACCTTGATCCCTGGTAACTCAGTCCCACTTTCCTACCCCTTGTGACGCCCCTGCCTGTGTGACACATTTTTCCATCTGAATCTCACGCTCCAGGAACCCCGTACGCCCCCCCCCCCCCACCCACGTCCACCCGTCCCCCCCTCTCAATGTTTCCGGAACTTTTTTTTTTACGACATATTTCCTGCTATTTCAATGTCAGCTGTGAGATCGTGTTTACTCTAGTGAGCGCTCGTGCGCGCGTGTATATTGTCTCTGTCGGGCAGAAACCACGTATCTCCAAGTTTGAAATGTGTGCATTTTTTCATAATGTAGGCCTACAGCCCTGCTTCATCATACAAGATAGTCGCACAAGAGTAGTGCAAACAGCAGATCTACAAGCACACAACGCCTCGCGGTGCGAGGCGTTGTGTGCTTGCAGATCATCTGTTTTCACTAGATTAAATCGTTTTAAAATCATGAAAAAACTGTTTTGGACATTCCACCTGACAACGACGATATGAGAGAAAGAGAGAGAGACCAAGGGGGATAACTCATCCTAGTTTGAATCACTTACAACCTACCTTTTTTGGACATGTCCTCACGAACATTTTCAAAAATGTTACGAAAAATCTTAAGATTTTTCTTTTTAAATAGTGAAAATACTGTAGACAATACACAAGCCCGCAGCGTTTCAGATTGTGGGCTTGCAGATCGGGCTATTTGTCATAATATCAGGTTTTAAACCGTTAATCCCCCAAACCCTGGCCCGTTCAGCTTTTCCCGTCACATGTGACTCATCAAATGACCTTTCAATGATAAGGTGACGTTGGTGACTCAGACATTTCGGGCTTTTGTCTTTGTATCACTGCTCTGTTGGCATTCATTAAGCTAAGTAGCCCGGGCCGTGTGACCCATAGGTCAGGAGCCTATCTCAGCTGTTTCCTTAGATTGCGGCGGATCGATGTACAAGTACACCCAAAAAAACATTTACCAAGTATTCTGTGTCCTGATGGAAGACTTTATTAGAAGTTTGCATAGAAAAAAGTACAGTTTCATGACGGTACAGTTCACTGGTACAAGGTCAACTAAAAGGAGATCCTAGGAAAGCACTTGGCTTATTTACACAGGAAACCATTGAAGTATCTCATATAACATTGAATGGCAGACGGATAGAACACAGTACTATGCAGTAGATATGGTCAGGAGAAAATAAAAAAAATAAACAGACTAAAAAAAACAACGCAAAAAATATATATACAGTAGGTAAATACAAAGAAGGGTCAGGGGAGGGTAAGGCTGGGCTAGGTTTGTTATTGCCAGTTGCGAACGGCTGCCGCCTGTAAGTGGTTTTGTCTACTTGAAAAAGAAAAACCAAATATAGCTGACAGTGGTTAGTAGTTTGGTTAAATATTCTTGGCAGTAAAATGATATAAATTAATATTTATATCAATGATTTTAGGCCTAGAATCAAGCCATCCAATGGCCTGGTGAATCATGACCATAAAACATTTGATTCTGTGAAAAAAGGCTTGATTCTATAAGCTTAAAGGGGAAGACCACCCATTTTCAATATTGAAATATGTCATTAATATACCTTAGAGGAGTTGTGTGGAAATAGAAAAAAAGTTCCCCCCCTTCTGTGTTACCTAGAACTGGAGGATTGATTTTGGGGTTTGTATTGTAAAGTACAATGTGTGATGTCATCAAGTTGTAATTTGCAATACAAACCCAAAAATCAATCCTCCAGTTCTAGGCAACACAGAAGAGGGGGAACTTTTTATTTATTTCCACACAACTCCTCTAAGGTATATTAATGACATAGTTCAATATTGAAAATGGGTGGTCTTCCCCTTTAAAATCATTTCTATAGATATTTTTGGAAAGGTCTATGGGAAAAATGAATGGCATTTTTTTTCAGTGGAATGGACAGACACTACAAGGTTTGTTGGAATTCCTTGATTCATTGTAATTATTCAAAGTAATGGTTTGGCTTTTTCCCCACACAGTAAAACATCCTCATGGTTGATTTATCCCCTTGTAACTCTGAGGTAGAGATGGGACGTTCACGAACGAACCAAGTCTTTTGAACGGCTCTTTGAAATGAACGATTGGATCCGGTTCGCAGTAGGGAGCCGTTCCTTTCAAATGAACAGTGGTGGGAAAAGTACTCAAATGCTTTACTTGAGTAAACAATATCAATAGCCTACTGCAATCAATGTGGAAATACTCTGCCACAAGTAGAAGTTTGGAATGTTAATATACTTTCAGGGACGCACTGGGCCCCTGATTCAGCCCGGGAAAAGGAGTTGGAGAGGCCCTCATTGGCCACGTACCAGATTTTTTCCGACACGCAGCAAGGCCCCAAATACTAACCGATGAACGGTTACTGTGATTTTAGGTCTCATTGTTTTTCTGGTATATAGAGAAAGATCTCTCTCTATCGCTGCTGCTACTCAAAGATTGTCCATTTCAGATCATGAGAGACAATCCAGTGGGCCAATTACATGAGTTATATTTACTTTGAGGGCTGGCCATTTTTGTTAATGGCTGGCCAGGACCGGCCGGGAATGGACCGTCCTTTCGGGAGTTGTCCCGCTTTTCCCAAAGGCCAGCACGTCCCTGCTTGAGTAAAAGTACAAACGTATTGGTATCAAAATGTAATTAAAGTAGCCTACAAAGTACCAATAGTGGAAAGTATTCATTATGCAGAATGTCCTGTTTCACAGGTTTTCCAAAGAATAAAATGTAGAAATATCATTTGAAAATAGCAGATCTACAAGCTCACAATGCGTCACAATTATAATCAAATCTACAAAGTAGCTAGTAAATCAAATGAGCCAGTCTTTTGAACGGCTCTTTGAAAGGAACGGATCCCAGAGATCCGGCTCACTTCAAAGAACCATAAATCCCATCTCTACTCTGAGGGTGGGTTGCAGCAACAAGGATTAAATTAAGCATACAATAGTTTAGGGCTACGGTTCAAGGGTTTGTTGGGCGAGGTTTAATTTGAGTTGTGCTGCACCACTTAATGTCGAGCATTGCTTAAAAACAAATCAGCGATTAAAAGGTTTAGCCTGCGATTAAATCCTTAACCTGCAATTCATTTTGATCGTTCACCATTATGATTAACAGCAACAATGTTATTCTCTTGAGGCTAATGATTAGCTTGACTTTTTTCCTTCCCTTTTGAGAGAACCCTGGCATAGACTGATGTTAACAACTACTGTGGTGCGGCCAGCCAAAGAATACATTACTTAAACAGTGTTTAATTGCAGGCCAATCTTGTTTTTTCCTTTCTATTTATTGTTTCCTTCTATTTATTGTTTTTTTTACATGTTATGTCATTTACAGAGGCTTTGTAACACTCAAAGTGACGTTCACAGGAAGGAACAGGAAGTCTGGTACAATGGGCACAGGGATCAGCTCAGGGGTGGCACTGTGCGGGTCACACCTTGGCACAGGGACATGCTGGGCCCCTGATTCAGCCCGGGAAAAAGAGTTGGAGAGGCCTTCATTGCGCGCTATAGAGAGAGAGATCTCTCTCTCTATAGCGCTGCTGCTACTCAAAGATTTGTCATTTTAGATCATGACAAGTGACACTGACAAGCCAGTGGGCCAATTACATGAGTTATATTTCGTCATTGTCGGGTGGAAACCTTGTATGTCCAAAACCGTTTGTTTTGTATTTATCATTTTAAAAATGATTTAAACTATTGAAAACAGCCGATCTACAAGCACACAACGCCTCGCATCACGAGGCGTTGTGTGCTTGTAGATCTGCTGTTTTCACTACTTTTGTGCGATGGCCTTGTATGATGAAGCAGGGCTTTGCTTTGCGAAAAAATTTACAAATTTGAAACTTGGAGATACGAGGTTTCTGCCCGACAGTGAAGATTTATTTTATCCCAAAATGGAACGAAGGCCGGCATTTTATTTAAAATTGTTTCCTAATGGCCGGCCTGGACCGGCCGGGAATGAACCGGCCGTTTGGGAGTTGTCACGCTTTTCCCAATGGCCAGTACGTCCCTGCCTTGGCATCACAAAAAGATTACCGCACACATCCGTTCTACCCGATCCCAACCAGTTGAAGCCAGTTGCAGGAAATATAGTGGTGTCTGACCCAGCCGGCCTGTTTGACTGTTCCCAATAAATATTTATGTGTTATGTGTCACAAAAGAAAATATATATATGGAGATTTATTTTTTTCAAACTTGTTAAAGTAGAAGTTTAGTTTAGCATTTTTAGAATGATGGAATAAGCGTAATTTATGCGGAGACATGAGCATTGGTTCGACCTCCCGTTGGTCCGACCAGGTTAACATTCACCTGGTTAGCATTCACCAGTGTCCTGGCAGGTTAGCATTTCACCAGGTTAGCATTCACCAGCGTCCTGGCAGGTTAGCATTTCACCAGGTTAGCATTCACCAACGTCGGCAGGTTAGCATTTCACCAGTTTAGCATTCACCAGCGTCGGCAGGTTAGCATTTCACCAGGTTAGCATTCACCAGCGTTAGTTTTACTGAGGTCAGGGTTAAGGTTTAGGTGGTCGGAAAAATGACATTTGGCACCATTTATGCTCCGTCATAGGACGCGTCGCAATTGAAAATAGCCAATCCACATGCTTGCACGGCGGCGCATGTTGTAAGCGCGTGGGTCAGTTGCGTTCAGCGCGCCACCTGTGTGTGGAGCTGAGTAGTTGGAATTAACAGAACGGGTACACATTATTGTGTATCATTATTTTGTGCTTTAACTATTAAAAAATAGCGGCACCGAGTGCCGCGCTGCAAGCTTGTAGATCTGCTATTTTTGAAAGATCGTGAAAATTTGAATTTTGACCCGATTCTATAAGTGTCTTTTGAATCCTTCTAAGACTTGTTGAAAAACCTATGTTTCTATGTCAGCAATCTGGCCAGCCATCGTCAAAGAAAAGGTCCTTTTGAGCTCAGTTAGTCTGTTCTTGAGAGACTACTATGTCAGTGGTTCTCAAACCTTTTCATGTGAAGGACCCCCAAAATGATATGTATTTGGCCACGGACCCCCAACTCAAAATATTTAGTTCCAGGGACCCCCCAAAAGCAAAACTTGAGTTATAAACGTTCGCTCTAAAAATACATTATGTTCAAAGATTTGCACACATTCACGACTTGCCGCGCTGTGAGCTTGTAGATCTGCTATTTTTCAATTACTAAAGCATTCAATAATTCTAGGCCTAAATGTTAAATCTACCAGTGGCAGCTCCTGGCAGAGCACAGTAAGTGCGAGTGTACAGACCAATTTCTTTCCATTTATATTCGTCAGACGGAGGGACAGAGCGTTGCTATGTGTGTGAGAAAATGCATGAGCAGGAGTGGAGGCAGAGCTAGCTGTACCAGGGCCCATGGCTCAGTGTGGCGGAAGGAAGGCTTCAGCTTGGCTGAGCACATTTTGTTTTCCATGCATAACGTAACAGGCCCTCTGTGTTTTGCATATTTCATATTCTCATCTCTCCCCGGCCGTCCTTCAGCGCGGCTCAGACCACCCCGTATCAAACGGAATACTTTTTTTTGGGGGGAGGGTGTATTTATGCCCGCAGAGCTGCAATATGGCTACCACGGCTAATACGATAAAAATGAGTTTACTTCATCATGACTCAGTGGCTTTTGAGAGCTGTAATTTATGAGGCTGGTATTTGACAGCAGGGGAGTAGAGCGGTTGTAGAGAGAGGCTGCTGTAACCATACATGGTCAGACGGGGGTTTGATTCCCGTGACAACCCGCGCCACATTCTTGGGTCTGATCCAGCTTTTTGGAGAGTTCCTTCTAGGGCTGTCACGATATGACATTTTACATGACGATTAATTGTCACTCAAATAATTGGTGATTAACGATTGAATTGTGTATTTGTCGTTGATAATTACATTTCTGTTTGGCTTTTAGGCTTTGAAGTTGCATAATATGGTAGATATGACACATAACCTAAATATACAAATATATTACTGACATATTTGACAACTTACCACTTAAAAAATAACATTGATAGTGGAAATAGCCGATCTGCTATTTCCACTATTTCTGACATTCACGATTATGACGATTATGACAAAATAATTGCGATAATGTCAAATAATCACGATTAGACAATTATGTAATAATTGTGACAGCCCTAGTTCCTCCTAGACCAGGGGTCTTCAACGTTTTCAGGCCGCTACCCGCAAAATAATCGTATTTTAACCGGGGACCCCCCCACCCTGACGAGCACTAAGAGTTGAGGCATTACATTTTGTATAACACGGTTCTATTGTGAAAATAGCAGTTCTAGTAGATCGTCTATTTTCACAATTTCTGAATCTAATATTTGACAATTTGACCAATGTTTAATTTGTCATTTTAGAGGTATTAAAAGGTCCTTGAATTGTCACTTTAGAAATGTGCAGACACCCTCTATACACTTAAATGTTATGTTGGTTTGTTTACAGTTGAGTGAGAAAACAATGTTGCACATTAATCATCTGGGGACCCCCCAAAATAGGGACCCACAGGTTGAGGACCAATGTCCTAGATCACCGATTACCCATGTTTTGACAGTTGTTTTGTCAAAAAGTGCAAAAATCTTAAATTAAGCAAATCAAATAAACGTAGTGAATAATAAACATAATCTTTTGATAGATGCAGTACATCTTTAAGTATTATACTTACTGAGAATGACATTGACGTTTAATTATACAATGGACAAGCAACAAAAAAACTAAAGGAACTAAACTAAACTTAATTTGATTCTCCCATTTAACCACATGAAACCTCTGATCTATAGATCTACAATCACAACACAAACTATACCTTAGACCCCTGGGGGACCTCTGGTCAACTATAGGGTTTAAAAGGTTCAGCCCTTCAAACATCAGCAAAAATAGATGATCTACAAGCTCACAACTAGTCGCGTTACGGGTCCATTTGGTTGCATTCTGAGAGGTAAATTAACACTCGCGATTTGACTGCTTCTACTGCTTCCACGTGGGCGATAATATAAAAACCCCAAACTCACAAAGAATGGCAGGTTTTCATGTCGGTAACACCAGCCTCCACCCTGTTCCCGCTTCCAATGGGAACTCAATGCATTCTGTTGCCAGAGGCAACCTGGCTTCCTTCTGCTCATCTAGACCTCTCACCACCGCCTACACCTTCTCTGGGTGGAGCACTGTCTGTCTCCATCTACATCTCACCACAGAGACAGACGGCAGGAAAGCTGAGAGGGAGACAGTGGGAGAGACAGACAGTAGGAAAGCTGAGATGGAGAAAGAGTATAGGAGAGACAGACTGTAGGAAAGCTGAGATGGAGACAGAGTATAGGAGAGACAGACAGTAGGACAGCTGAGATGGAGACAGAGTATAGGAGAGACAGACTTTAGGAAAGCTGAGATGGAGACAGAGTATAGGAGAGACAGACAGTAGGACAGCTGAGATGGAGACAGAGTATAGGAGAGACAGACAGTAGGAAAGCTGAGATGGAGACAGAGTGGGAGCGACAGACAATAGGAAAGATGAGAGAAAGCGAGAGAGAGACAAGACAGACAGTAGGAAAGCTGAGATGGAGAGAAAAGACAGGGGAAAGTTGAGTGGGAGAGACAGATAGTAAGCTGAGAGGGAGACAGTGGAAAGACAGACAGTAGGAAAGCTGAGAGGGAGACAGTGGAAAGACAGACAGTAGGAACGCTGAGAGGGAGACAGTGTTGGGGATACAGACAGTAAAGCATGAGAGGGAGACAGCGTAGGACAGACAGTAAGAAAGGTGCGCATTAGACCTCTTCCCATGCACCGCC
Source organism: Nannobrachium achirus (assembly GCF_963921795.1). Classification (NCBI taxonomy): domain Eukaryota; kingdom Metazoa; phylum Chordata; class Actinopteri; order Myctophiformes; family Myctophidae; genus Nannobrachium; species Nannobrachium achirus. The sequence continues at coordinate 39,454,297 of NC_137829.1, forward strand.
CACGCCCTCTGAACAGAGTCTGCCTCCATCTCCATTTCAATTCAGAACCAGACCGTCTTGACTTTGTTTGAAAGGCACAAAGAAACTTCTTCAAGAAGCGAGTTTATAAAAAAAACACCTTTGCTGAACTTAATAATATCATGTGATTTTCACAAGTGTGTGTATGTGTGCGTGTGTGTGCGCGTACATAAGCGCCTGTGTGATAAAAGTCTCTCCCCTCCTCGCTTTCTCCTAAGTTATGCGTGATTTCAATTGGATAAACGGCACGCACAGACACATCCAACCGGTGAGGTGATAATTAAACACTTCAGTATTTCCTGATGATTATCATTCAGTGACAATTTAATTTCACCAACGCCTCCAGCTGCACTTGTTCCTTTTCTCTGTGTTTATTTGTGGACACAGCGGAGCTAAGACAGCTGCCACATGCACCTCTTTCTTCCCCCGTCAGGTAGCTATCTGCACAGGGGTGTTGCACCAAATTCTGGGCCCTGGGTACAAGGATTCCGCATTATTTTGTGCTTTAACTATTGAAAAAATAGCAGATATACAAGCTTGTAGATCTGCTATTTTTGAAAAAATCGTGAAAAGTTTTTTAAGTTTTTCTTCTAAGTCTATTTTTTTTTTTTTTTTAAACATTATGTTTCTATGTCAGTGGTGCTCAAACCTTTTCATGTGAAGGACCCCCAAGATTATATTTGGCTACGGACCCCCATCTCAAAATATTTCGTTCCAGGGACCCCCCAGAAGCAAAATTTGAGTAACAAAATATTCACTTAAAAAATACATATATTCATAGATTTGCACACATTTTATTGACTTTTCAAAAATAGCAGATCTACAAGCTCGCAGCTTGGCACTCGGTGCCGCGCTGTGAGCTTATATATCTGCTATGTTTCAATAGCTAAAGTATAAAATAATTAAGGCCCCTCCACCTTGGGCCCTAGTAACTCAGAACAGGTACACATTATGGTGTACTATTATTTTATGCTTTAACTATTAAAAAATAGCAGATCTACAAGCTCACAGTGCGGCACCGAGTGCCGTGGGGCGAGCTTGTACATCTGCTATTTTTTTTTTTATTGTGAAAAATTAGAATTTTGCAAACTTGTAGAGCTGTGAGCTTGTATATCTGCTATTTTTTAATAGTTAAAGCATCCAATCTTTTTAGGCCTAAATGGGTTACTTTAAAATGTACCTAGTTACTTAACACCACTGATTGAAACCTTCTCTCCTCCGGTTAGAGATTTTCCGCTTTTTCCCACGGCAGAAGAATCCCGTCCTCGATATGAGAAGATGATTCCCATTAGTCGGTCATAAGACAGCCCGCCTGAGTCACGGGACGATACTACTTGTCTGTGGGAGACACTCTGCCTGAATCAGTCGGATGTCACTTGAACGCGATTATGCCCACATTAAGCCTGGCGTCCCCTATTTCGGGGCATGCCGTTACCCGCACAAGAAGCCCTTTTTCTGCACCTGCACCTCAAGCATTTCATGGCTTCTTAGTGCCTTTCATCCATTGCTAATTGTTAATCATACCCCTTATGTACTAGATATATTTGATTTGATCTCTTCCTTCCTGTTATTTGACTTGTTCCGTGCTATTTTCTTCTCTCCTCTCTGTTTCTCTATTCTTTTCTTCTCTCCTTTCTCTACTATTCTAACTCTTCCTGTAACTCGTCACTGTCGGGCAGAAACCTCGTATCTCCAAGTTTCAAATTTGGATTTTCTTTTCACATAGTAAAGCACTGCTTCATCACACAAGGCCGTCGCACAAAAGTAGTGAAAACAGCTGATCTACAAGCACACAACGCCTCGCGGTGCGAGGCGTTGTGTGCTTGTAGATCGGCTGTTTTCACTAGTTTAAATCATTTTAAAAATGATAAATACAAAACAGTTTTGGACATACAAGGTTTCCACCCGACAACGACAAACTGCAATGTTGAGAACAGAAAAAAGGCTTTCACCCGCTCTTTTATACCTGTGATCATGTGATACCATAATATGATACCTATGATCATATGACAATAAACTTCTGGTTATAAGTGAAACTCCTACAAATACAAAGCATATGCCGGTATAACTTTGCATTTTTCCAACTCGAGAGATCATTTCAAAAACCTCCAAGGTCAAATTACCAATCCATTGTCACCAAATCTGTTTTGTTCGGGAAAAACGGCAAGTGTACACACTCTAATCTGACAAAACCACAAGAACAGTCCAAAATAAAGTGTTGACATTGGATACGATCCAATCTTCATGCACCCAAAATGTGTTCAGCTAGCAAGACTTGTTTCGGTACAGAATATCACATTTTTCCAACTCTGAGGAAAAAAAAAGAACACACACACACACACACACACACACACACACACACACACACACACACACACACACACACACACACACACACACACACACACACACACACACACCGAAACTTGCGGACATTCTGGGCAGCTGCCAGCACAACGGATGAATGATTGAAATTATAGCCCAGCCGTATTCCAACGGCCGAGAAGAGTCAATGCTTCATTGTTTATTGTCCAGCCGTGGCTTAATGTTATCAAACAATAACATCTCTTATTGTTTAAATTCAATAAAGCCCCATGTGGGGGTGCATTCACTTAGCGAGATGAGAGACCCTTTTGTCCGGCTGGGATCGTAGGAAGTGTTGTTTTCTTTCGACTCGGAAAGTGAGGCGAGTCGGTTGGTTCCCCTCCCTGGCAGTGGCGTCAGTTCAGAAAAAGCTAAGGTATGGCAACATGACTGGTGTCTTGCCCGCGCGCGAACCAGTCATGTTGCCATACCTTAGCAACAGGCATGATACGTTTAATTTAAGAAGTACATTGTATTTTTCCCCACGTTTCTATGGTTTCTTGGGCTGGATATGGCAGCCTGGAATGGTTGTTCAAGTGCAGCTAAACTTGGCATGAAATGTGCCACAATTAACAATAATGAATTGCACCTGTGCAGCTGACCTGCGGAACCTGGGAATATGCCATTTTGTCAAGATGGGGAGAATACAAGTGTGGAGAATATACTAATACCTTGTTAAAGTGACCATTTTGATACATTTTGCACTTTATTTTACTGTAATTTAACAACATAATAACCAGCACAGATAGACAAAGAGACAATCCATGGATTTATATTTAAAAGTGACTTTTATGTTCCCCCCCTGGACCCAGGGTATGGCAGCTGCACACCCCTGCCATACCCAATTGACGCCCCTGCTCCCTGGAAGGGAAGTCTGCTTGCGGAGGAACTGTGCCTTCCAAAACGTAGACCAAGCCCAGAGAGGAGCTGCAGTGCTATTTAGGGAACACAGCGTGCTGATTACTAGGTCAGCATGCAGCCCACAGGCCGCCCTATACAACGGCCCAGAGACCAGCCCTGGGTCTTTAGTCCTGACATGAGAAGGCTTTGATGAGAAAATGCCTGGCTCGCGGGAGACGTGTCAGACTAAATTAAAGGTGAGAAGTAACAGTTATATCCACACGGGTCACGCCAAGCCGCCACCCCCTGAATATCATTTGCATGATATTACCGCGGAACCCTGACCGTAAAGGCGAGGGACCGGGGCCAGCAGGAGCCGTGCAAAACAAATAGGCAGGTGCCAGATACAACAGAACTTAAGTGGGTATTACTGGACTGCATTTGCTGCGTTACGGTCTAGACTCCGCGCGGTCTCCAAGTGCTCCCCTCTGACACGCGGAAAACCAGATTTTGACAGCCGCCGCGGCCCCTATACGTGTCCGTAGCACCCCCCGATAAAATCCTGCCCTGACGCGGAGGGAAGGCCAATTATCTCCAAATTTCTAAAACAGTCGGCGTTCACTTTTCTTCCCATATCGTTAGGCGGGGAGTTTGACCGTGAGAGCCTTCCTGGACGTACACGGAAAGCGTGCGCAGGCCCCTTGTTTTCTCACATCACATCAAGGTCTGGAGCGCAGCTGCGTCGGGCCGGCCAGGAAATTGCAGGCGAAATTGGTGCCCGTGGTCTGAGAGGAGGCGCACGGAGCTGGTGGGGAGAGCAAATTGTTGCCGTCAGGCAGAGAGCTTGTATCTCCCTAATTCAGGGGTTTTCAACCTTTTTCAGGCCAAGGAGCTGAGAGAGAGATGAAGCAGGGACCCCCAGATTCCATATGGTTTCATCGTTTGACAGCACAATCGTCAGTGTATTTAATTGGATTCACCTCAATTTGTGTTATCGGATATATAACCACTTGAACCGCCAATACTTAATAAACTTTTCCCCCTCTACACCAAACCTCTTTGCCAAAAATAGCCGATCTACAAGCTCACAACGCCTCGCAGTGTGAGGCATTGTGAGCTTGGAGATCTGCTATTTTTTGCTAAAGTTCTCAGAATATGGACAGTGGACACTAGAGTTCAAGTGGTTAATATAAAAAAAGGAGGAAAACAAGTTTCTATCACACACAGATTTGGAGGACCCCCTGTAGTAACTCTGAGGACCCCATAGGGGTCCCGGACCCCCTGTTGAAGACCCCTGCCCTAATTCATCTTTTCTTTATTTTCTTCAGAAATGAGCACCCTATTGTTTCTTTGTTGTTTTACAAAAGTAGCGAATATAGCTGATCTAAAAGCTCACATCTGTTGGGTTGGGATCCGGAGCAACCAGAGTGAACCCGAATCCAACATTGAGGAACCCAGAATCGGTTCCATCACATTTGGAACCGTTTCTGGAACCGGTTTTATCACACTGTCAGAGCTGGTTATGTGGACTTCACGTCTGCTATAGGCCTACGATTACTACAATTTCAATTTCGCCATAACTCTGAGAGTGAAAAAAATGAACCAAATGGAACCGTTTGGTTCCGTTTGTTCACTCCCAGAGTTACAGACCTGTAAGGGTCCATTTAGAGCTCCCAAAAGGGATCGTTAAGGGGAACCATTGAGAATCGGACCATTTAGAGGTAATCATTAAGGAACCGGAATCGTTTAAAAAGGATCCCAACCTTTACTCACAACATGTCGCATCACAGCCTATTCTGCTGCTTTTGAAAATAAAAACCAAAAATATGCACACAGTTGAAAGTTGAAAGTCTGTCTGTCGGTTTTATCAATGAAAAGCATTCGCAGAAGCATTTGATTACACAATAACCACACTGGATCCATTGGAATTCATTTCCCCCACTCTCTCTTGCCTGGTCTTGGCGGACTTCCGAGGTTTACGCCCGACAACCACGAAACGAGACAAGTGGAAATAAGCAGCCCTCCACTCCGCTGCCTCCCTATATATGTCCAAAACGCCTGCTCTATTTTCTCTCTCTCTCTCTCTCTCTCTCTCTCTCTCTCCGTTTCCTGCTCTAACAATGCGTTACGTTTGAATTTCTCGCCAGATAATAACAACGGACCCTGCAGCGGTCGGTCACCAAAGAAGGTCAGGAAGTTGGGGCGTGCGTACAGTCTGTTACACGGCGAGCTACTCCAAAATGGAGTCGGGACACCGAAACACATCCATTTTCTTTGGCCAGCAGAGCATGTACAAATAAATCCCAGATTCTGTGTTTCCTTTTTTTAATTTTTTTCCCCCTTTTCTTTTTCTTCTGGAATGTGCCGTCTTGTTTTCAGTCTTCCTCACGCTTTTTCTCCTCGAACCCGAGCCTCTGCATGTTGTCGGTATGTGCTGGCTTGTTTGGTGGGAGAGGTTGAGTTTCCTTTTTGGTCTCGCAAGTGAAACAGGCGCTTGAATTGGGAGTGAAACCCTGGCTTTCATTACTGGACAACATAGATCACTTCTTTATTGGGCCCTCTCTCCCGCGTTCTCAAAGGGAGCACGTGGCAAGAGATATGTCTTGCTTAGTGAGACCTAAGCTGCCTATTTCTTTTCTGGGGGGTGGTGGTCTTTTTAACCTTTTTAGGCCTGGGAATATTGAATGCTTTAACTATTGAAAAATAGCAGATATACAAGCTCACAACGCGGTCGTGAAAATGTGTGCAAATATTTGAATATGTATTTTTAAAGCAAACGTTTGTAACTCAAATGTTGCTTCTGGGGGGTCCCTGGAACTAAATATTTTGAGATGGGGGTCCGTGGCCAAATAAATATCAGTTTGGGGGTCCTTCACATAAAAAGGTTTGAGAACCACTCACATAGTAGTCTCTCAAGAACAGACTAACTGAGCTCCAGTTAAAGGATAACTTTGTTTTTTTACAACAAGGGTTCATATTTTATATTGTAATTAGAGAAAAGAAAAAGTGAGGGTTAAAATGTTTTCATTTGCTTCGTTCTATTGTTTTATTGCGTTTACCGTGCTAAAATCTGGGGCATGCATACGCATGGGGGCATGCGTACAAGTGGCTAAATTTGTCTTTTTAGACACAATAAGCCAGCAGTTTCTTTATTGCTATTTACAGTAACACTTCTAGCCCCCATAAGTCACATCCAACCATGAAAGGTTGCGTTGTATCTTGGGAATGGGCTTATTCTGTGTAAAATGACATATTTAGCCACTTGTACGCATGCCCCCAACCACTGAAATAAGAATCCCTAAAACAATAGAAAGAAGTAAATTAAATAATTTTAACACTCATATTTTATATTCTTTAATTACAATCTAAAATATGAACCCTTGTTGTAAAAAACTAAAGTTGTCCTTTAAGTGAAAAACCTTTTCTTTGACGATGGCTGGCCAGATTGCTGACATAGACACATAGGTTTTTCAAAAAACCTTAGAAGGATTCCAAAGCCACTTATAGAATCAAGTCAAAATTCAAGTTTTCACGACTTTTTTCAAAAAATAGCAGATATACAAGCTCGCAGCGCGGCACTCGGTGCCGCGCTGTGAGCTTGTATATCTGCTATTTTTCAATAGTTAAAGCACAAAATAATGATACACAATAATGTACCCGTTCTAAATGGGTTAAAATAAGTCAATAAGCGGGAGGACTGGAAACGTGGAGGTGTTCTCTCGGTGCCAGGAACTGAAGTGAAAACGTACCTATTCGCTGGTCTCTGGGTGTTTGGAAAGATTCCAGCGCTGTCAGGCATGTTGACGGCTCATTTATTACTGTTGGGAGACCAGCAGCTTCCTTCTCTCTGGGGGTGGACATTAGAACTTAAGTACACGCGCTCAGGTACTGCACGCATAAAGTACTTTTGAGGTACTTTTCACTTCACTCGAGTATTTCCATGTTCTTGATACTTCTACTTCTATTTTGTACTTTTTTTTTTTTACTGCAGCCTTATTTGAGGGCTAGTTACATTGTAGATACCCAAGGTTAGCAGCTGCAAGATTCATGCATTAATAATTATTTTGTGAATCCCTTTAAGCCCTATATTTCTTCAAACAACAAATAGCAAAAATAGCAGATCCACAGATCTGTGAGCTTAATTGTAGTTCAGTCAGGTAACTCACGATATATTGAACAACGTTTATGTTTATTATTAATGAGTATACAAGTGTGTATGTCACATTTAATTTGGTGTTTGGATCTGCTACATTTTCTCCCTGCTCAGCAGCAAGCAGCACAGAAGCAGAACATCATTAACCATAATGAGCAGGGAGATATATAGACATATAAACAACCCCCCATGGGGAACAGAGTTAGCAGAGCCTACTGTGGTGGTGCTGGGGAGGCGGTGGGGGCAAGAAAACACAAGCAACAGACCAGGCAAGAGCAGCAGGTAGAATGACAGACTGGGCGGGCTTAAGTAGTTGGCAAATGATCAGCTGACTGCCATGTCGGCCAATGACCTAGGGTCTGGCATAATAGTGAGTATTAGTGTCCTTATACACCTGCAATGCAATGTACCCTCTCGAGTATACCTGCCTGAACTAACTTTGCGGGCTACGTATCATATAAGTGCTATTTTTTGCCATTAAAAAGTACAAAATATCCATGGTTGAGGTGTTGGACATAAATGAGAGCTTTTTTTCCTTTAAAGTGCAGATTTTCATGTTGGTCCACAAGCTGGAAAGCACATACTGTATATTGTAGATTAAGACCTGGTGATAGCCCCCTGTGTACGCACATAAAATAAAGATGTTGATAAGATGTTGATGAAGATAAGTTTAAAATGGGTGAAGTCGTCCTTTAACACTTGGGGAGCCAAACTCGTTCAGGGACGAGTTATGGCCACTAGGTGTCCCCCTGCCACAGGAAGTTATATCGTTCACAGACGAGGCAACAAACAGTTAACTTTTTGAGCCTGGAGCTGCCCTTTGAATGACCTGAGTGCATTACGTCACCCAGTCAGTGCAGGCAGTCCCTCTGGGCAAGACATCACGGAAGGACTTAACATTGCTTTAGATTCTACTTTGAAACATAAGAACGGCTTTATCTAAGAATGACATGAAAACAGCCCCATGGAAGCAGAGAGCTGATTGTTTTCACGGCGACACTTTACCGCGATGTTACCACGATTTTTGGATTTTAGTTTCGCGAGCGTTTGTAAACAAATGGATTATCCTCCTCAATCTTCTCTGGACACGCACGTGCACACGCACGAAGCTTGCGAGGCACGTCAAAACAAAGCGTAAGTCAATGGTGGCAGCAGCAACAGCTATAAATGTTATAAACCTTAGCAGCCCATGTGTTAAAGGAGTAGTTCACCCCCAAAATGACTTTTTTTCTATTGATTACTCAGGCCATGGAGAGTAGAGTTCAATAATATTTTTTGGTTTTTGTCACATTCCTAAGACAAAATTTTGATTCGAGTAAATTTACCCCCATTGATTCCGGATGGTGACCCGTTTCGAAACGGGTCACCATCCGGGAATCAATGGGGGTAAATTTATTGTTATCACATTTTTGTCTTAGGAATGTAACAAAAACCAAAAAATATTATTGAACTCTACTCTCCATGGCCTGAGTAATCAATAGAAAAAAAGTCATTTTGGGGGTGAACTACTCCTTTAACCTTATCCTGGGCCCGTCATAATAGGTAAGCATTTGATTTAAAAATCCAAAATCAAAATCAAATTAAGAAAAATCTAAGAACAGACCCCTGGGGGTCGGACTTATATCTACTCTCCATATTTCAACTTTTCGTGTTATTATTATCAAAAATGAATGCCCAACTTCATACTACAGTATTACACACACACACACACACGCACACACACGCACACACGCACGCACACACACACACACACACACACACACACACACACACACACACACACACACACACACACACACACACACACACACACACACACACACACACACACACACACACACACACACACAATAGCCAATGCGACGCATTGCAAGCTTGTAGATTGGCCTTTTCGGAATAAACAAAGGGGAAAGTGAAAAGTAGCATTTTTAGACACGCAAGGTTTCCACCAGACAGCTGTAATACAGAGATTAAGTGCTTAACATGACAAGGAGAAACACTTCAGGCAGAAGGTAAAGGGAGTGGAAAATAAAGAGGAAGAAGACGAGAAATCCAACGGACGAGAGGAACGAGCCGTTTCAGAGTAGAGACAGTGTTGAACACCCAAAAAACTGATTCAACCCCCCTATAAATGTGACACATATAAATTATGTTTGCTTTATTTAATTACTTCACTTCAAGGCATAAGCATATACATGTAATTGATATAACTCAAATATTATTAATAGTGCCAGATGTGATACATTTACATTATGTTGGCTTTATTTAAATGTATTTAATTATAATATATGCAAATGTATTGAATTGATGTAACTGAACAAATATTAATCGTGCTTACCTTAAATATATACATTTACAATATATGCATTTTTATTAAATTGTTCCAACTCAAATGTAATTAATAGTGCTTATACAAAATCTATTCATTTAACATTATGCATTTATATTACATTCATGTAACTCAAATCTTAGTAATGGAATTTAAAAACACATTGAAAATGAGTTCCAATGAAAACTCCCAGAGTCCCATAAACCACGCCTCTCACCAATTTTATTGAGTAGTTTTTAAGGCTGAAATCATTCTGAGAATATTGTTTGAATCCAACTCAATTTTATTAAGTACATTTTACAGATCTGAGAAGTGACTCCAGCCCTTTCCCTTGATTGGTCAAATAAGTTGGTCACATGTTATGCAAAGCATGCTGGGAACAGCATTTTTCTAGGTTTTCAGGGAAATGTTTAAGCTTTCGGGAGCTAAAAATGCTAAATGTATCATATCAATGTGTCTGCCTTGGCAAGATGACTGTCATATGTCAGAATTTGATTTGTCAGTATTTGAGCCTTAACCCTAACCCTAACTGCTAGGCTGCTAGTTTAAGCTTGAGCTCCCTCCCCATGCTAGGCTAAAAGAGAAGAACTCATGGTAACTTTGAGGTTATTGCGTTTGTTTTCTCTTAAATGTTCTGATTATTCAATAATCACTGCTATTGCATATATCCATTATGCATCTGTATGTTGATATTGTAAAACTTGAAACAAATCATCCAGAAGAAAACCTGAAACCGAACTCTTCTTATGTAAATGTAAAAGTATTTTATTTATCTTAGCTTAATTCCATAAAAATGAGTTGAACCAACACATTTACGTTAACATTTGTTTGAGTTGGACAAACGTAAATTAATTAAGTTCATATAATTAACTTGGCTTAAGTTAATGAAAATGAGTTGGACTAATTGAACAACATGCATTGCATTGAATGTAGATTTGACTTGGGACTACATATATCCCATATATAAATTTACTCATATAAAATGGGTGGAAAAGTTTCACACATTTAAAATGTGTTCAACTGAGAGATTATTTTTTTGGGTGAAGGAGAGAGAACCAGACTGCCCTTTCTTCAGGAACGTATTCAGAAAGAATAATGGATTATTCAAACCGACTAGAGAGAGAGACTAAGGATTCAGAAGCAATGTTGTTTTAATTTTAATTTAGTTTTAGTCATAATTTAGTCACCTGACAAGTTTTAGTTTTAGTCTAATTTTAGTTGACTATTTTAATCATACATTTTTAGGCGACTAAATCTACAGTTGATTTAGTCAACTAAAATGTATTTTAATGGCATCGTAATGACTGATTTTACAGTCTTGGTTGCAGGGACGTGCTGGCCATTGGGAAAAGCGGGACAACTCCCGAACGGCCGGTTCATTAGGAAAAAAATAAAATATCTGCCTTCGTTCCATTTTGGGGGCTGGGCGGCCAACAAAGTAAATCAGGCCGTTGCACAAAAGTAGTGAAAACAGCAGACCTACAAGCTCACAACGCCTCGCGGTGCGAGGCGTTGTGTGCTTGTAGATCGGCTGTTTTCACTAGTTTAAATCATTTTTAAAATGATAAATACAAAACAAACGGTTTTGGACATACAAGGTTTGTCATGATCTGAAATGGCAAATCTTTGAGTAGCAGCAGCGCTATAGAGAGAGATCTCTCTCTATAGCGCGCAATGAGGGCCTCTCCAACTCTTTTTCCCGGGCTGAATCAGGGGCCCAGCACGTCCCTGCTTGGTTGTGTGCTGAGAATAGCAGCTCTACAAGCTCTACAAGCTTTCAGCACGTAACATCTGAGAGCAACTGAATGACTCTCTTCTCCACTAGTCCCTCCCTAACGTTTTAGTCTAGTTTTGATTTTGTTGACGAAATTGTCAATATATTTTGTCTTAATTTTAGTCATCACAGCTTAGTTTTTATTTAGTTTGTATTTAGTTTTCGTCAGTGAAAAAAACACAGGCGACAAAAACATTTCATCATAGTTTTAGTCGACGAAATCAACACTGTTCAGAATTTGATTTTCTCTCTTTTTTTTAATAAGAGACAGTCAAAGAGAGCGGTGTATGTCCATATTAGCGTACAGTTTGCTAATATTGTGTACAGTTCCATTACGAAGCGGACACTAAGGGCCGATGCATACTCCACTTTTAGAGCCATTATTTTTCCGGGTTCGGTTCAGGGAGTCACAAAATCTCGGTGCCCCCCGAACCACTGAATGACGTCATATTGTAGTTTGGACAGAGCCGTACCGAAATAAATTCGTCTCTAAAAGTGGAGTATGAATCGGCCCTATAAGACTTGACCTAACAAGTCAACAACTAAACCTAACTATATGATCTTAGTTTAAACACAATTCACCCTTTGTCAGCCTTCTGGTTGGTTCCTGACTGATCAACCAGCTGGCTCTATCTGCCTTGTCATGCCCTGGTTCCGCCTTGTTTATGTTGAATTAGCTAAAACATCGTTTTTGGAGAAATAAAAACATTTAAAATCATGCCGGAGTCACTATACTGCACCTGAGATGTTCCTTTTTACTGAAACCAAGTTTAAAATAAGAATTGAATTCACAGAATAACAATACGAAGCAACTGAAAAACATGTTATTTCAGTGTTGGTGGATGGAGAGAAAGGATTTTTGTCCAACCAAGGCACAGCAACCAATGGGTGCGAAGAAGGGCAGGGCGAAGGGCGGGACGTGACAAAGGGTCAACAAAAAAAAACCTCACAGAACTTAAAATATTACAAAAATAAATAAATCACACCCAGTGTGAAGTGAGCGGTGCTCTGTATGAGTGTCAGATGTCATCTTGAGCGGTTACCTCTCAAAAAGCAAGGAAATCTGAGTTCTCAAAGAAGGTCATCTTCAGAGCAGTTTTGGACTTGACTCTCTTTAAACTGAAGGTTTTATAGTGGACTGTGGAGATGCGCGGGCCGACCTGTTGACCACGGACCCCGGGCGGGCGGGCGGGTTACATTCTGTGCGGGCTGCAGGCGTTGCGGGTTATGAAAAAAACCTGACCCGCACATCTCTAGTGGACTGCTAGACCATCCCTCGTCAGCCGATTCAATCAGCACCATCCGTTAGTTTCCCTGCAGAATAGGCCTGCTTCTGTGTGACGCGGCGTGAAATAGGGCTTAGAGCGAGTTGTTGATTCCTGCGGAGAAATATTCAGGTGTTGTGGCTGCAGCAGCAGAAGCATTAAACACGGGTAGAGGAAAAGCTAACTCATACATAGCAGCACGGGTTGCGGAGGCGGTCAGGATTTCAGACTCAATTGGCGGTCGGTGGGGCGGGCGGGTTATCGCCACTCTCATGTGCAAAAAATAAATAAGAATAATCACCTGCTCTTATTTGCCTTTTATTCTTAATAGGCCCATAAGAATAAGAATACAACGGTTTGAATAGGCCTAGAATTGATCGTGAGCGAGCGAGTTTTAAAATGCGTCAGAGAGGCTTCTGGAGCGAGGTTTTCTCCTCCTGCGCCTCGCAGACAAGCTCGCTGACAGTCAGACACACAACTTGAGCAGAGCAGAATGCACAAACAATTCGCAGCGCGTGTCCTGATCAGGATTTCACTTAAATGTCTCTGTCATCCACACAAGTCTGTTTATAAATAGCCTTGTGTTACTTCACCAGCCAGTCAACGGATTGGCTACGATTTGAAACTCAACTTTCGCAAGATGGATTTTTGATTAATCAATAACCAACAGGATTTAATATTGTCCGTCTTTTGCTGTCTGTTTGAAGTGCGACGCTGAACAAATATCATTGACATGAAACTTACATAAAACGGCATTCATGCCCCGACGATGCCCCCGATTTAGAGATAATTAATTAACATGTCTTTGCTCTCAAATAATAGTAAAGAACCCCATTTTGAACAACATGTTTTTTATTTAGCCTATGACAATATTGTGCTACTGTAGACCTTTCTGTAAAGCGACTTTGGGTACTTAGAAGAGCAGTATAAAGATGAGCTATTGTGGAGATGATCATCATCTTTTTTATAAACTGCGGGCCAATGGGGCGAGCGGGTTCGTTGATTCGTATATTGTTCTGCGGGGCGGGCGGGCGGGCGGGTTACGTTCTGTGCGGGCTGCAGGCGTTGCGGGTTATGAAAAAAACCTGACCCGCGCATCTCCAGTGGACTGCTAGAGGTCAGCCAATCAGCAGCTGGGATCATTAGTGGAATGAGCGAATCAGGACGGGGATCAATTCCCCCACAGGCAGGTGTCAATTTGCCACAGCTGTCACTCAGTCCATCGTCAGCCCATTCAATCAGCACCATCCGTTATTTCCCCTGCAGGATAGGCCTGCCTCTGTGTGACGCGGCGTGAAATAGGGCTTAGAACGAGTTGTTGATTTCTGCGGGGAAATACTCAGGTGTTGTGGCTGCAACAGCAGAAGCATGAAACACGGGTAGAGGAAAAGCTAAGATTACAGAGATATAATAAGATTAGAAAATAAGAAATAAAAATAGAGTGAGGCAACAAGCCCCAAGAGGCTATGGTTTACAGAGATTTTTAGAACAGCTGAGGGGCATTGTTAGGCACAAAGCAGAGCTTGTAAAACATGCTGTTGTAAATGTGAAATGACAGGGGCGTCACAAGGGAGGGAAAAGTGGGACTGAGTTACTAGGGCCCAAGGTGAAGGGGCCTGGAATTATTTTAAACTTTAACTATTGAAAAATAGCAGATTAACAAGCTCACAGCGCGGCACCGAGTGCCGCGCTGCGAACTTGTTGATCTGCTGTTTTTGATAAGTCATGAAAATGTGTGCGAAACTTTGAATATTTGTATTTTTTAAGTGAATAATTGTAACTCAAATTTTGCTTCTGGGGATCCCTGGCACTAAATATTTTGAGATGGGGTCCGTGGCAAAATACATTATCATTTTAGGGTCCTTCACGTGAAAACGTTTGAGCACCGGTACCACTGACAAAGAAACATTAGGATTTGAAATATTCAAAGACTTTCATGATTCTTCAAAAATAGCAGATCTACAAGCTCGCAGCGCGGCACTCGGTGCCACGCTGTGAGCTTGTATATCTGCTATTTTTCAATAGTTAAAGCACAAATAATGTGTTCCCAGTCTAAATGGGTTAAACCCCCTCCCCCTGTGAAGAACATTCATGGGGGCCCCGCAGTGAATCCTTGTACCCAGGCCCCAGAATTTGGTGCGACACCCCTGGAAATGAATCAATCTATATTGAGCTACTTCATGGCCTATATATTTATCTCCTAAAATGCTATCAGAAAATGTTTTGGTAAATCAAAGTTTAACAACGGAATCTGATATTTTGAAGCGATTTTCCTGTCACTGTAAATACGAGGTCAGAGTGTTTATAGAGTCATTTTCCATGGCTTCATGGCTTCATTCACTCACGTCTAAGAAAGCTATATTGCCAGATCTAAGGTTACGAACCCATATAGGCCTAGAATTATTGAATGCTTTAACCAGTGAAAAATAGCAGATATACAAGCTCACAGCTTGTGAGCTTCACATGAAAAGGTTTGAGAACCACTGACATATAGTAGTCTCTCAAGATCAGACTATACTGAGCTCCAGTTAAGTGAAAAGGACCTTTTCTTTGACGATGGCTGGCCAGATTGCTGACATAGAAACATGTGTTTTTTTCAAAAAACCTTAGAAGGATTCAAAAGACACTTATAGAATCGGGTCAAAATTCGAATTTTCACAATTTTTCAAAAATAGCAGATCTACAAGCTCGCAGCGCGGCACTCGGTGCCGCGCTGTGAGCTTGTATATCTGCTATTTTTCAATAGTTAAAGCATAAAATAATGATACACGATAATGTGTACCCGTTCTGAATGTAATAAAAGTTTGCTGCTGTCAGGGTTAGGATGAGGGAATTTCAACCTCTTTCAACCTGGCATCTCTATTTTGAGCATGGCATTATGAAGAAAGAAAAAAAAGTGTTTCCAAATGTTCTGAAACAGGGAAAACAGCACTTCTACAAGACCACAACGCATATTATGTAACCTTGTGGATCGGATATTTTTCGCTATTTCACGTGCGACAACTACTTTTTCTTTGTAAAAATAAATAAATAAATAAAAGAAGAAGAGAAAATTGCTCTTGATGTCCCACATGTTCTGGCCCGTTTGGCTCAGGGCACCCCTATAATATTTTTTTTACATCCGAGGCACCCGTACATTATATTCATAATTTTCACTCCCATCACCTACATATTTATGGCATATTCTAGCGATTATGTTGCGAGGGAAATGTTGAGATAATAGCCATTTTGTTTAGCACTGACTGAAAATAACTTTAGTTAAAATGATACCAAATATATTTTTAAGTGTCCAAATAAATTCAAAATATTATCAAATTATCTCGCGGCACCCCTGGACTGCCGCCGCGGCGTCACCCACTTTGAAAACCCCTGCGTTAAGGGTTAGTGCATTGGTTTGCGCGTGTGAGTGTGTGTGCGCGTGCCTGTGTGTGCGTGTGGCTCCACAACTGTGAGATCAGAGGCAGCAGACAGTGTGTTATTGTTCGGTGGTCTCACCACCAACTGTGAAAACGTTCCTCCATCTCCATCGCCTCCATCTCTCCCCCGTTCAATCTTCTCTGCTATTTATCTAGAGGCATTTTCTCAGCTGTGTCTCTCACAACCAAGGGGTGTCGCACCAAATTCTGGGCCCTGGGTACAAGGATTCACTGCGGGCCCCCCATGAATGTTCTTCATAGCGGGAGGGGGGTGTAACCCATTTAGACTGGGAACGCATTCTACGCAATATTGTGTGCTTTAACTATTGAAAAATAGCAGATCTACAAGCTCGCAGCGCGGCACTCGGTGCCACGCTGCGAGCTTGTAGATCTGCTATTTTTGAAAAATCGTGAAAAAGTCTTTGAATATTTCATATCCTTCTAAGGTTTTTTGAAAAACCTATGTTTCTATGTCAGTGGTGGTCAAACTTTTTCATGTGAAGGACCCCCAAAATGATATGTAATTTGGCCACGGACCCCCATCTCAAAATATTTAGTTCCAGGGACCCCCTAGAAGCAAAATTTGAGTGACATAATTACATTCAAAGATTTGAACACATTTTCACAACTTTTCAAAAATAGCAGATCTACAAGTTTGCAGCTGTGAGCTTGTAGATCTGCTATTTTTCAGTAGCCAAAGTATAAAATAATTAAGGCCCCTCCACCTTGGGCCCTCGTAACTCAGTCCCCCCCCCCCCCCCCCCCCCCCCCCCCCCTTGTGACGCCCCTGCTCACAACACTGGCTCCATTAAAACGACTGACCTGCATATTTTCTCCACTAAAAAGTGTGTATAAAAACATAAAAAAAAAGGTTTCATAACACTGGGGCTGTGGATGGAAACTCTTTAACGCGATGCGATTAATTAAAAATTGATAAACGTGTTAATATTTATGGTAGAGTCTTCGCCTCTCTCTCGTGGACACTTGGAGCCGTTCTTGTGGGCCTCCTGGCTTCCTGTATAGCCAGCTGGGAAGGCAGAGAAACGCTATCCTGATGGATGCTTAATGGATGCGTTTTGATTTAAAAGCCCTTGGACAGCAGTTGCGTCAGTTCAGAAAAAGCTAAGGTATGGCAACATGTCTGGTGTCTTGCAAGCGCGCCTTCGCGCGCGTGCAAGACACCAGCCATGTTGCCATACCTTAGCAACAGGCATGATACATTTATTTTAAGATTTACATTTTATTTTTTACCCCGTTTCTACGGTTTCTTGGGCTGGATATGGCAGCATGGAACGGTTGTTCAAGTGCAGCTAAACTTGCATGTTAGTAAATAAAATGTGCCACGATTAACAATAATGAATTGCAATGAATACAAGAATACAAGTGTGGAGAATATACTTATAATACCTTGTTAAAGTGACCATTTGTAAAATTTTTCATTTGTAGTTATTTTACTGTAATTTAACAACATAATAACCAGCACAGATAGACAAAGAGACATTCATGGATTTATATTTAAAAGTAACTTTTATTTTCCCCCCTGGACCCAGGGTATGGCAGTCGCATACCCCTGCCATACCCAATTGACGCCCCTGTTGGACAGCTCAGATAAACGGCTCTCATAAAGTCATCGTTGCTGTCGCGTCGAAACCTTGTATGTCCAGAATTGTTCCTTTTGTTATTATACATTTTTTTTAATGTTTTTTTTATGGTGAAAATATAGCCGCACTACAAGCTCACAAACAAGCGCATCATGGCACTTTGTGAGCTTGTAGATGAGCTATTTTCACTCTACTTTTGTGTGACACTCTTGTATGGTTTTACGGGAAAAAAAGTTTAAATCATGAAGATATTAGGTTTCTGTCCGATAGCGACAACATGCAGTCTGTGCAAAAGTGATAACAGCATGTCTTTGACTTATTTATCGTTTGACTTAACTTAACAATCTAACAGTTGTTTAATAGTTGCTTTTGATCTGGCTTTGTCCGTTTTTGAACACCCAAAGGGAGACATTGGCCAAGCTTCGCGGGAAACTTACTGAAATTAAGTCATGAATAGCACTGCTCACTTCACACTGGGTGTGTTTTTTGCATTTAGACATTTTAGACTTTAAATTCAGTGTAGCGTATTCCCCCCCCCCCCCCCCCCCCCCCAATGTGATCTAATCATAATTGATTCCAGAAATGTTGAGGTAAAATACTCACACCAACCCCCTCCCCCTCCCCCCCCGAAAGACCCTGAAGTGACATGACTTAGGCTGTGAGTTTATAATACCGCCGATGTGCCCTTGAGCTTAGCTGTTAAAAAAGGACGACGTGGGCCGTCAAATATGCGGCTGTATAATCTGAATGTTAGATAAACTCTCAGACGTGAATTATGACAGAAAGAGGCACTGTAAAGACGGTAAAGAGGGAGATGGGAAGAGGGGAAGAATGCTACGAGGAGAGGAAGAGAAGAACAGAGTGGAGAGAGACTGGGAGTGTAAGGCCTCATTTACACTGGCAGCCAAATCCAGCCTGTATCAGATCTTTCTCACATCCAGATTGGAATCTGATTTGTTCCATGTGAAAATGTCACCATTTAAACCATGGGTCTTCAACAGGGGGTCCGGGACCCCTAGGGCGTCCTCAGAGTTACTACAGGGGTTCCTCCAAATCTTTGAATGATAGAATGTGTTTTTCCTCCTTTTTATATTAACCATGCATTTGAACCTTACTGTCCATATTCTGAGAACTTTAGACAAAAATAGCTATAGCTTTAGCCAAAAATAGCTATTTTCGGCAAAGAGCTTTGTTGTAGAGAGGGGAAAATTAGTATAGAGTTAAAGTTTAAGTATTGATGGTTCAAGTGGTTAAATATCTGAAAACACAAATTGACATGAATCCAAAATACATGATGATTGTGCTGTCAAACCATGAAACTATGTGGAATCTATGAACAGGTTGTGGGGGTCCCTGCTTCATCTCTCTCTCAACCAAGGGGTCCTTGGCCTGAAAACGTTGAAGACCCCTGATTTAAACCAATCTGATTCCAATCTGGATGTGGCACGTAGCTCTGGTTCAGGCTGGATTTATGGCTGCACGTGTGCGCGTGTGCGTGTGCGCATAGGCGATTTTAAGGGGTGTCCTAGGGTGCACGTGCACCCCCTGGCCGCCAGGCGGCCATTTTGATTTTTTTGATCATAATAAACACGCAATATATGATTAAGAAGAAGAACATCTCAAATTCGCCTTTTTTGACCCTTTGAAGCACCCATAGCATGACTTCTAAACCAATCACAGCAAATGGGGGGCGGGAGGTAATAGGACTACTGGTTTCTCAACCAATCACAGTGACTGTCTGAACGTCTCTGACAGCACAGCTGAAAAACAAACGGCAGATGATGACACCTGCAGATTTATCTAAATAACAGAATTAAACAGTTGTTTCACAGTGGAATATGCTACCTGGGGTTAACTACAGACATCCATAGGACATGTGGATAGCTTTTACATTTACCATACGTGAACTAAAGTTTTCGGCGCTGCTCAACGAGGCTGGATTACACGATGTGTTCTGTGCCTCCAAGGAATAACACTTTCTTCTGGGCACCTCAATATAACATTGGATATTTTCTTGTCATTTTCTTAAGGTAAGACATGGCTTTATTTAACTATCTGTTCACTGTGGAGTTAGCCACCCCCCCCCCCCCCCCCCCCCCCCCTCCCCCCCGTCAGGTGATAAGGAGCACGATCACTCCTCATGCATTGAAGGAAGCGTGAGCTCAGTTCAGTGCTCTCCCCAGGTTGGCAGATGGAGAGTAGCGCCCAGGATTACAGTTTTGGCATTGGCACCGGGAGAAAAATGGATTATAAAATCGTGGGATAAAAAAATCGAAGTAAAAAAAAAAAAAAAAAAAAAAAGTCGACTAAAATATTATATTTAGCTGAATAATACTTGACTAAAACTACAACTTTTCAGATGACCAAAATATGACTAAAACCTTTCGTCCATGCCTTACTTACCCCGTATCCCTAAACGTCTTTGCCTTTTTTACTATTTTGAAAAACATATTAAGATAATTTGTTGTGAGCTTGTATTTTAACAATTTAAAGATGAAAATAGGGCCCTATGACTAACACTAAAACTAAATGAGCTGTCAAAACTAACATTGCTACTGACTGTACTGTATATCACCTCAACCACCCCAAAATACCACAGAAGAACTAATATTTGTGTGTGTGTGTGCGTGTAGCAGTGGATTCATAGCTGTTCTTTAAGTGCATCCGCTCCATTCTCCTCTCTGGCTCACAGAGTGTCTTTGCTCTGGGGACCGTGATGCAACTTTCTCAGCCTCATTATGAATACAACTTAGTGTACCACACAAACAGCTTGTCATCACTTTTATAATCCTGATAATCCACTGACTGCTAATAATAACTCGGTGGAGCACAACCAATTACTGCATGTATTTTACCCAACAGCCGGGAGGGAGAGGGGTCTTTATATATCGTCTCGCTGTCGGGTGGAAACCGTCTGTCCAAAGCCGTTATACTTTTCAGGAAATGGCTAAAAGGAACCTGTTTCCCTTGTGGATCCAATGTGCCATTGTTGATTTCGTCGACTAAAACTATGACGAGAAATGTTTGTCGACTGTGTTTTTTTCACTGACGAAAACTATATAAAAACTAAACAAAAACTAAGCTGTGGTTACTAAAACTAAGACTAAATATATTGACAATTTCGTCAACTAAATAAAAACTAGACTAAAACGTTAGGGAGGGACTAGTGGAGAAGAGAGTAATTCTATGTTTGGTTGCTCTCAGGTGTTGCGTGCTGAAAATAGCCGCTGCTATTTTCAGCACACAATCAAGTGTAAAATCAGTCATTACGATGCCATCAAGGCCTGCCAAAATACATTTTAGAAGACTAAATCAACTGTAGATTTAGTCGCCTAAAATCTTATGATATTTAGTCGACTAAAATTAGACTAAAACTAATACTTTTCAGGTGACTATTATGACTAAAACTAAATTACATTTTATTCAAAAGACTATGACTAAAACTAAATTTGCTGTCAAAAACAACACTGCAATGTGCTTATATTTTGTTCTCGCAAGGTCTTGTTAATACTTGTCATTTGGTTAAATATTTATAAAGCAATTTAAATACATGGTATAGGATCTACAGTACATGCTCACAACACGCGTTTAGGACGGCTATTTTCACTGCTTTTGTACAATACTGTCATACAGATATAAGGGATCCAGACTGATTTCCTACATTTGGCGGATTTATTTTTCTCACTCAGTACTCACTCTGGCCAGGGTTCTATTTGACTCCTATTTAAATGTTGTAGGTAATTCAGTCAGTGACTTAACTCGACATATTGGACAGCACTGGTTCCGTCCTCCCTACAGACCAATCAGAAGCCGTGGCCCGTTTTCTCCTGTTTGTGCACAGAGATAGGAGTCTGAGTAAAGAGTGAGAAAAATAAAAATGATCCGCCGAACGTACCGGAAAATGCAATATGGAGATACAAGGTTTCTGCCTGACAGTGACGGTATGTTTTGTACTCTGCGTTTGTTTTTATTAACCTATTTAGTTACCGGGAACACATTATTATGCATTATTATTTTAACCATTATTTTATGCTTTAACTAGTGAAAAATAGATATATTGGTCTTTGAATTATAGTATTTTACCCGATGTCTACCCCTACTGTATGCCTTCTAAATCCGTATAAGGTTTTTGAAAAACCTCATGTTTCTATCATCAGTGGTTCTCAAACTTTTTCATGTCAAGGATCCCCGATGTATTTGGCCACGGACCCCCATCTCAAAACCTGTTGTTCCAGGGACCCCCAGAAGCAAATATCTGAGTTACAAAGGTTTGCTTTGAAAATGATACATTCTAAGATTTGCACACATTTTCACGATTTTTCAATAAGAGCTACAAGCTCACTGTGAGCTTGTATAGGCCTAGAGTATCTGCTATTTTTCAATACTAAAGTATAAAATAATTCCAGATCTTGGGTTAAACCAACGGCACGAAAGTACAATCCCACCTCCTCTTTCTTCTCCTCCTCCTCCTCCTCCTCATCATCACTCTATTTTTATTTTGTGGTGTTTTTGGAGATACGCTTTGCTTTGTATTTGCCAAGGTTTTGGAGAGAAAAAAACAATGCATCATCATCAGTGTCTGAGCCAGATGAGACTTTTCTGGGAGAAGTTGAAGTTTTAATTTAAGAGTGTTTGAGGACTCTGATCTTGGCAGCTTTCGGTGCTTTCACTATCTTGAAGAAAGTGTTGTCATCGATAGGCCAAATGTCAATGATGTAATATTGTATAAAAGTGTATCCATTGACTCAAATTCTGTGCCTCGGTACAGTTGTTTAGGTACTTTTCCTTTACTTGAGTATTTTCATTTCATTTCATCCATGTCAGAGGCAAATATTGTACTTTTTTTTTTTTACACCACTACAATTGTGTCCCATTTTGACTGGGGGACAGTCATTTCGGAAAGTACTGCTTTAGACCAGAGCTGGAAATACTTTTTTTTTCTCACTAAAATGTGATAAAGCCACTAAAGCATTTCATAAATATCAGGCTACATTTCACTTAAACGCCAGAGCTTAACTCTGCATGTAAATAAGACTTAATTTGCAGATTTATTTTAATAATATTATCACAAAACTTCTAAACATACATTAACTCTTATACCGCTTTGTACGTTCCTGTTCGCCCCAATTCTCAAGAGACCTCCGCGCCAATACGGCGCTCGTTCGCGTTCGTTCGTTCGTTCGTTTACCTTGTTGAAGCTGATGAGGGGTCGCGCCGCCGTGTACTGTAAACACATTTTCCGCGGTGATGGTGTAAAAAATCCATTATGCGTTAACATTAACGGAGACCAATTCACTTCCTTGTTGATTTCCTCTGGCTGTAAGGCTCTGTGGCCAGTGACTGGTCTGAATGTACGGCAACACATAACAGGCAAATTCACATTCATTCTCGCATGACGCCGCCCTCTGCTGCCTGGCAGACCAAAGTGCACTATTGCAGAATCAAAAAATAAATAAATAAATAAATGTCTGTCTATCTACTATAACGTCGCAAAGGTAAGCCGCTTTTTGATGGCACCAAGCCCAATAAATAAATAAATAATCTGGCAGTAGGAGAGTTAAGTGAAAAAAATAAAAATAAAAAAAATAACACATTTTACCGTCATTGACTTGATCTCCGTCATGTCCTGTTAGAACGGTTGACCGCCGATGACGGAGATCTAGTCATGTCCGTGTTTTCATTGATTCCGATAGAGGTTGCTCTCCTAAAAAACGCGAGCGATTCCAGGACTCCAGGGAATACAACTTGAGACGCCGTCCCAAAATGTTTCTCTCCATCCGGCTCAACGTTATCAGATTCAGAAAAATCCATTAATCTCAGATTCCTTTCCCAGATTGTGTCAAAACATTTTTTTTTTCTACCGACCCTAACTAAAGAACGGATGATGGTGGATTACATTTTCCTGGGTGAAAGAAAAGACAATTGTCCGTCCCTGTGTCTTTCGTTTACATCCTGGTCACATGGTGTGTTCCGTGGGTTGGTGAAATAAGGTGAAAAACCTGGCAGAGGCGGATTAATTACCCTTCAGGGCGTCTTACTGGTTAATTAATACCTGTCAATGAATGTGTTAAGCAGGAAACCGGGTTCACATTCGGGGTAGAAGAGGCACGTTACATAGTGCTCGTCACATGACGGGCAGAAACCTTGTATCTCCAAGTTTCAAAATAGTATGTTCTTTTGTAATGTAAAGCCCTAATTCATCATACAAGAGTGTCGCACAAAAGTAGTGAAAATAGCAGATCTACAAGCACACTGTGTTTGTACTGTTTGTGCTATTTTCACCTACTTTAACTATTTTTTTAAATGTTAAAAAAGGAACGGTTTTGGACATACAAGGTTTCCACCCGACAGCGACGTGCTGCTTTAAGCTTGCAGCACATCAAGTCATTAAAATAAGCCCCACCTTTACCAGCTGCAACGTTAAAGTGATTAACACATTAATGCTTTCATAATTGCAATCCAATAACATGACTGTGAAATGGATGGCAGTCATTTTTTTTGTTCATTTTTTTTTTACTTTCACTCTTACCTTTACTCGTCCCAGAGTACTGCTAAATTGCGGCATCGCTATACTTTTACTTATACGTAATAAAATTGGAGTACTTCTTCCCACCGCCGAAAATGAACGCCATCACTGTGCGAGAAACAACTCATCTGTCTTTGTAGAGTCTGTTATTGTACTTGACAACCGCTAATGTAGTTGTAAAAATATATATTTCATGTCCCAGGGGCAGTGCCGAAGCGGCCGATGTGTGTGAAATATTAAAGTATTCCCTGACAGCCAAAGGGAATATCATGTATTTGTTATTAATCCCCTGAAAGAGCTGACCTTTCCAAAGGACACTAACTGAATATGCGCCGCAAAATTGTCAGTGTATCCAATCTGTAACTCTGAGACGGCGCACATTTAACCAAAATGGACCCTCGCAGGTCCATTTGGTTACATTTGCACCCTCTCAGAGTTAGATTAACACTTAGGGGGTTCACAGTGCACTGGCGCAGAGTGGATAAGCGTCAGCCCCTCTAAATCATATTTGACGTTGAGGTGTGTGCTGCCGTGTTTGTTTAGACATGTGATAATGACAAGTAGCCTATAGCTTGTCGCCGCGCGTTAGTGCCCAGACGCTAACCTTGCTGTTGTGACAGTGGAAAGGTCGTTAGCTTGACATTCGCTGCCGCGTCTCGTTAAACACGTGCGGATCAACAGATGGGAGCGATTCTCCACGCTCTCGCGGATGCCTCCTGTCCATTCCAGCGAGCAGGAATGGGGGGAAAAAAAACAGTTTTGAATGACGCGTTCCCACTTCCCCCCGTCCGCTTTTGTTCGCCGCGAGTGGTAACGGTAAAGTGAGACGCGTTTTGTGGAGAAGTCACAAAAAAAAAGGCAACACAGATCACATTGTGTGTCTCCCGCCGCGGGACGTCTCTCCCGTGATGCCTCAGTCCCGCTTTTGTCTGCCGGCGGAGAACCGACTCGAACCACAGAAGTGTCTTTAATCGCCCTCTCTGATGTGTCTGCGGTTGAGTCGCACGGCAGGGAGCCGCAGACACGAAAAGAGCTGCAAAATGAGGCAAAACAGAGTCAAAAACAAGTC
The DNA here is from genome assembly GCF_963921795.1 of Nannobrachium achirus. NCBI lineage: Eukaryota > Metazoa > Chordata > Actinopteri > Myctophiformes > Myctophidae > Nannobrachium > Nannobrachium achirus. The sequence goes on from NC_137829.1 coordinate 39,479,652, forward strand.
AGCTGAGTTTTGTGTTTCACATTCATAGGCTATTTAAGGATGCGAATTAGAACACGTCGAGCATCGTCAGGCTGACTGATATGTTGTTGTTGGAGACTCGGAGATAAGAATGTGAAACGCAAGAGAGGAAGGGTATACTGGGTCTTACTGGGTGGTACTAGAGCAGTGGTTCTCAGTCTTTTACATCTCAAGGTCTTTCCTTAACTCTGACAGTGTGCAAATGGAACCAAATGGACCCGTAAGGGTCCATTTGGTTCCATTTGCACACTGTCAGAGTTACAGACTTGAAAGGGTCAATTTAGTCCCCCCTAAAGGAACCTAGAGAGTCCCTGGAATCCACTTTGAGAACCACTGTACTAGAGGTTATGTACTGGGTTAAAGTGCTTTTGGAGGTGCGCTATATGGCCCCCAGTCCTCAACAATACATGCAATTCCAATTGGGGTCTGATTCAGTGTTAATTTTGTCGACTACTTTTTTTTTCACAAAAACTAACTAAGAACTCAGCTATGATCACACAAACTTTAAGAATAAATATATTGACTATTTTGTTAAAACATAAAAACTAGGCCAAAATGTTAGGGAGGGACTGGTAGAGAAGAGATCCAAAAAGACAAGTAATTTCATGGTTGGTCGCGCTCGTGGGATGCGCTGTGAAAATAGCAGATCTACAAGCTCACCATGCGTTCCTCTGCGGCACATTGTGAGCTTGTAGATTGGCTATATTGTCATTATGCAAACAAGTGTAAAATCACCCATCAGGGCCTGCCAAAATATTTTTTGTCGACTAAAACTAAAACCTTTCAGATGACTAACATATGACTAAAACCAAAGGAAATGTGCTGTCAAAATTAACATTGATTGGATGAGGCATTCACGATAGACAGTTTTCTGTAAGAAATAGGCCCTCTACTATTGTGGAAGCCAAATACATGCAAACAATAATGGAAATGAATGATTCAAACTCAGTTTGCCTTTCACTTGACCCCCGAGAAGATCTTTGCCTAAACTCATAATGTTTCTGCATAACAGTAGCATGACTTGTGTAGCATTTGTGGCGCCCCCTATGGTTCCAAGGGAAATCCCTTTTAGTTCCATGTTCAGAAGTACCTCAAGGTGTGATTAAAACTTGGGGTTAATCAAATTCATGATTCATGAATTCTGACTGTGTGCGTGTGCGTGTGCGTGTGTGTGTGTGTGTGTGTGTGTGTGTGTGTGTGTGTGTGTGCCAGTGCGCCAGTGCGCGCGCGTGTGTGTATGTGTGTTCGTTGATGAATGCCGGCAGCACACCACATGCTGTACATGTACTGTAACTGTGTGTGTGCGTGTCAAACATCCACAGCGAAGCATACGGTATCAAAACGTTTATATGTGCGTTTGCCAAAATGCCATCGGCACATAGCATACCAGTAACTCTGTGTGTGTGTGTGTGTGTGTGTGTGTGTGTGTGTGTGTGTGTGTGTGTGTGTGTGTGTGTGTGTGTGTGTGTGTGTGTGTGTGTGTGTGTGTGTGTGTGTGTGTGTCTCTGCACATCAGTGAGCACAGAGCAACATGTCTGCGGTGTCTTCATGCGGGGCAGAGTCAGAGGTCTGATTATGCATGTGAGCATGAGAGTTTAATTTGCACTTTTCATTTGGAGTGATTGGCACTTGCAGATGGTTCTGCCCCGGGCTGTTTAAGTACAGTGGACATTTATTCCCTTCCCTTCATGTATATTCATGTTATGTTCATGTATATTCATGTCTGCTGAACAACCACAGTGTGTCAGAGAGAAATTTGGTTCGTTAGGGAGTGGTTGTGTGGTGCACGTGCGACGCGTTCGTTTTACGTGTGTGTGTGCGACGCGTTCGTTTTACGTGTGTGTGTGTGTGTGTGTGTCTGTGTTTTGTTACAGATGTGTGTCACTGCATGTGTGAGAGTAGTAATGACTTTGTGCATTATGTCTGCATGTGCACTCGCCTGTGTGTGTGTGTGTGTGGCTGCACATCCGTGTTTACCAGTGGTGGGAATGAACTAAGTACTTAACTAGTGTACTCTTTTTAGTTATTTGTAGGCCTAGCTTACTTGAGTATTTCCAATTTCCATAACTTTTATCCAATCTTGGATCCAAATATTGTACTCTTACTCCACTGCATTTATTTGAGAACTTTAGATCCACAAGCTCACAATGCGCCACGACGCAACGCATTGTGAGCTTGCAGATCTGCTATTTACAAAAGATGTGTTTGAAAACTTGAAATGGGACATTCTGCATAATTACATTTTGTTGCCAATATTTTGTTTACTTTCGCTCAAGTAAAGTTTGAATTCTGGACTTTAAAAGTAGTTCTACATTGCAGTATTGATACTTTTACTTACTTTTACGTGTGTGTGCGTGTGCGTGTGCGTGTGCGTGTGGGAAGCTCCCTGTACCCTGACAGTGACGGGCCATTTCCTGTTTCATGGTAGCAGTGAAACATTGGAATCATATTAATGGTTTCAGTGGGATGATAACTTCTGCCCCTTCTTTTGTTTGTTTCTGTCTTTCTTTCCACTCTTTCTCAACTATCTTTCTTTCCCTCTCATCCCTCTGTTCTCTTCTCCTCCAATGTTTGTTTTGTTTTGTTTCTTTCCGCACACACACACACACACACACACGCGCACGCACACGCACACGCACACGCACACACACACTGAGTGTCTAAAATGAACAATTTGTAGGGGAGGAGATTCCTACATATGGGAAACAATTAAGATCTCTCTCTCTCTCTCTCTCTCTCTCTCTCTCTCTCTCTCTCTCTCTCTCTCTCTCTCCATTGAATTGAATATGTTGTTTCTAGAATGTGGGAGGATTGATCTGATTTAATAGTAAAGTATAACATCTTGTTTTTTTAGTGCCTGGAGCATTTTATTTTACATTTGTGAGAATATTATTATGCACATATTGCAAAGTGTGTGAAGACACAGGCCTCTTGTTTAAATAAAGGTATTTTAAAAGTCAAAGTATCTCTTTCTCTCTCTCTGACGCAATTCAAATGTATTTTTTTTGTTGCCATTTTTGAATAGTTTTGAAGACCTATACAAGGTCATTGTACCTTATTTTGATTATTGGTAATTAATTTCAATATTTCAGTAATAGGCTTTGTATATTGAATCGGTCATATGTACCGTGTACAAAGTCTAAAAGGCAAGACCCCCAGGTGTCCATGAGGGTTTTCCAGGAGGCCCCTGGCAAAATGATTTATAGTTAGGATTATAATATGAAATGACCTTTCTATGTACTCCCCTCCCCAAATGTAATGCGTGGGTGTGCTTGCATGTGAGTATAATATTGCAGTAGTCCTCAAATGGGGTATACGAGGACCCCCAGGGGTCCATGAGGGGTTTCCAGGGGGTCCCTGGCAAAATGATTAATAGTTAGGATTAGAATAGGAATCAAATGGACTCTATAGGCCCCGTTCAGACCGCCAGCCCAAATCCAATTTTTTTTTTCACTCTCTGCCAAATCTCTTTGCCAAAAAATAGCCGATCTACAAGCTCACAATGCTGCGTTGTGAGCTTGTAGATCTGCAATTTTTTGGCAAATGTTCAGCCCCAGGATAATGGATGTTGGGGATATTTTGATTATCGCGATAATATCGTAAATCGAGATTCGCAATTTCTTTGGTCACAATAATCGTGATGTGAAACTTTACTCTGAGGCCACGTTTACACAGCAACAATCAGAACAGAAAACGGCAAAGCGCCGCCGCGTTCTCACTTTTTATTCTGCTGTTTACACGGAGCAGTGTACAACAGTGATTGAAAACGCTGTAGTGTGCATGCCAGGTGGCTAGGTGGCAGTGTGACGTGTTGCCAGTTAGGCCACTCACACATGTATAAACCACTTCCGTTCTACTTCCTATATCGCAGCTGTCTGTTTACACCGTGGCTCTCCGCACTGCTGAGCGATGAAATACGTCGTGCGAGCGACAAAGCTTCGTGCCGCGAAGTCGTCCACCCCTCCTTTTTCCGCTCGCAGAGTCTCTATTTGAGCGAGGTTTCGCGGCGATGTCCATAGAGTTAAAAGGGTCATATCTCGCCCACAAACACTTTTTATTATTATAGATTTATTTGATTGGTTCAGGCTACGTCGCAACTCAATGGCCGACGCTCCGTATGGGGACAGTTCTTCGCGCGGCATCGCTGTCGGAATGCTCGCTCGCTGGCAGTGCGAATGAGCTGTAACTCTGTTCCCGTCTTCTCCAGAGACCGCTGTCGACTAAACTGGGCCTGAGAATGTACAAATTAATATAACCTGTATCGCCTTTGACCCTATACGGGGTCAATTTAGTTCCATATGCACTCTGTCAGAGTTATAGGGGTTCCGTGGCCCTTCATACCATAGTGAGGGGTCCTTGAAATGAAAAAGTTTGAGAACCACTGACCAAAATGCAGCATGCTTGCGGCTGAGCGTAGTTTGTTATCGTGTTTATTGTGGTATTTGCGTCGTGTTGGGTGCATGAGGGCGTTTGCGAGCGAGCGAGCATCTGTGTGTGTGTGTGTGTGTGTGTGTGTGTGTGTGTGTGTGTGTGTGTGTGTGTGTGTGTGTGTGTGTGTGCGCGCGCGCGCACTCATCATGCCTGTGTGTGAGCATAGTTTATTGCTGTACTGTATCTATTGTTGTGTGGTTTATTACTGTACTTATTGCCTCGTTGTGCTCTTTTTACTCTTTGCTGCTATAATGCCCTGAATTCCCCTTGGGGGATTAATAAAGGTTATGGTAGCCTACGTGTTCCAGTTCATCTCGAACGTGTTCAGTCTCTCCAGAGGCTGCGTGTTGGAGCTGTTGGAGCCGTGTGTGCAAGAGAGTTGTTTCTTTCAGTGGTGGAAAAAAAGTACTTATTTTTACCTTTACCTTTAACACCAAATCATCACCTTTTCCAAAGGTGAAAGTATTCATTGTGCAGAATAGCCCATTATACATATGGTATCGTAATTATTCAGTGGTGTAAAGTAACTAAGTAGATTTACTTAAGTACCGTACTTAAGTACAGTTTTGAGGTATTTGTACTTGAGTATTTCCTGTTTTCAGTACTTTTACTTCTAGCCCACTACATCTCAGATACAAATATTAAACTTTTACTCCACTACATTTATTTGAAAACTTTAGTTACTAGTTACTTTGCAGATATAAATTCGAACATTATAAAACATACATTAATCCACTTTAGCCCTATTTTATACCGTGGCTATTTGAAAATAGCCAATCTACAAGCTCACAACGCGTCGCAATTGTGAGCTTGTAGATCGGCTATTTTCAAACATGTTGTACTTTTACTTTTGGTGCTATTTATGATGCCAATACTTTATTACTTTTACTCAAGTACATTTTAATTACATTTACTTGTAACAGAGTATTTCTATTTTGCAGCATTGATACTTTTACTTAAGTCAAATATGTGAGTACTTTTTACACCACTATAATTATTAATGCAGTAATGTGAGTAAAAAGTACAATTTCTGCCTCTGAGATGCAGATGCAGTAGATGTATAAAGTACAGTACCTCAATACTGTACTTATGAGTAGCCTATACTACTTGAGTAGATGTACTTAGACTTTCACCATTGGTTTCTTTAAAAGCAGATTGCAGTTGTCGTTTTGGAGGGCCTTCTGTATGTTACACTATAATACATTATAATACGTTGCTCCTATGCTTCATTTCGTTCCCCCAGGGTCATACTTTCCATTTCCATCGTTGCTCCCCTCGTCCCCTAGGAATTTCCAGAGGACGTTACATGCATGTTTTAGTATATCTATACAAAAAGAAAAGTGCGATAGCATGCAGTTTCCTGGTAGTGGAGTCAGTTCAAGGATTCAGGCGATGGGAACACAATAAGGTCATGGCACGTGGAAGAAAAGTTCTCGGCGTTTGCGGTATACGTGCGTTCGTTCGTCCCACAGAGCAGAGGCAGCGAGAGAGAGACGAGCGGACTCCTGTGTTTCGTGTGTTGTTATAGTTTTTTTTTTTCCTTTCTCCCTCCCTGCTGAAAAAAACAGCTAAGACCAGCTTAAGCTGGTCCAGCTAAAACCAGCTACTTTTTGCTGGTCTTAGCTGGACCAGCTTAAGGGTAGGTTTTCACCGCCATCTTGCTTTTTGACCAGCTTTATGCTGGTAGGTTTAGCTGGTCTATGCTGGTTTAAGCTGGTGTTATTAGCTGGTTTTGGTTTAGCTGGTAGCTGGTTTAAGCTGGTATTATTAGCTGGTCAAAGCTGGTTTAGGTTTAGCTGGTCAAAGCTGGTTAAAGCTGGTAGCTGGTATAGCTGGTATTATTAGCTGGTCTAAGATGGTTCAGGTTTAGCTGGTCTATGCTGGTAGATGGTTTAAACTGGTATTATTAGCTGGTAGCTGGTCTAGGCTGGTTTAAGCTGGTAGGTACATTAACTTTGCCTGGAAAGGATGCATGGTCATGGTGAATTTCAGCCAGGTTCTCACAGCACATGCCATATAAAAACAGTATATAAAAGTGAGCAAAATCATATATCAATTTCATACATACATACATTTATTTAACACAGCTTACAAAGAACCTCAAAAACAACATTCATAAATAAATAACAAATAAATACATAAACTTCAAGATCTGTGAGAACAGTTGTGCTCGTCAAATTTCATACCTAATTTGGTTTAACCCATTTAGGCCTAACCTCCTAAATCAGAAATTAGCCTACAAAAACAAATATGTTGCAACATACTGTACATGTACTGTAAGCCCCTCCCATACACTAAAATGTGTACCCGGCCTGAATGGGTTAAAGCTTTATGGAGCAGCATCTTCACATACATTTGTCGTTTTATCTTTAAACTACTCCTTTAAGTTACTACCCAGCAGTACATGAGCAGTTATGACCAATGATTATTCCATCGGGAGTTACTTCCACAGCAAGTAAATGAGGACTCTCCCTTTTTTTCCCATGGATCTGTAGCATTTTGCATTCATAGAAGTAGCTATGAGCGTTAAGTCACATACATGAGTTTGTGTGTGGATAGTTGCGGCCCAGTTGTGTTTGTGGGTGGATAGTTCTGGCCCAGGCCTGCTGCAGTCTGCATTCTCTCTGTAGTTCATTGAACTTTGCGGTGATAACGCAACCATTGCCATTGTCCAGGGTGAGATATCTGCAGCGCCTCTACATCTTTTGTCTATTGTCCTTTCTTTAGATGTCCTTTTTTCTGAAATTAATCTCCCCATAGCCGTCTTCCTCTTGTAAGATCTTCTGCATTAATGGTCTTCTCCTGCAGCTACCACTGGAATCAGTCTGAAAGAAAACAAACAACAATCCCCACCAACAAAAAAATATATAATTAGAGGAAAGAAAAGATGAGTATTAAAATGTTTTCATTTACCTCTATTGTTTTATCGATTTTAGTGCGTACAAGTGGCTAAATATGTAATTTTAGACACAATAAGCTGTCAATTTCTTTGTTACTATTTACACCAGCACCTATTTTTATATTATTTTTTATTTTATTTAACCAGATAAAAACACATTGAGACATGATCTCTTTTTCGAGTGTGACCTGGCCAAGAGGCAGAAATAAAAAATTACACAATCCTTGCTTACATACAACTTACAAGACATCACAACAAAAATAGAACATCCATGATACACAAACATATACCTAAAAACTCCAAAAATACAAAGTGTACACTAAATAATAAACTAGTTTGCAATTCACAGGTAGCAGTACACGCACAGTGTGCCCAATGTACCCAAAGGAAGAGATCACAGAGCAAACACCTTCTAAGCCTGGCCGCACTCCCTCGGACTTCCTACTGGGTCCCATCAGCCAATCGTCTATTCCCGTCTATTGCCGTAATTTATGAAATTAATCATAATTTTTTGAAAAATACAGTCGCAGGTCGTGCTCTGTCTCTTTAAGAGACATTGCGCAATCAGATCACGTCAGAAACGTGATGACGTCATCGGCTGGCTCTGCCACTGGCTCCACGAGCGGCCATTACGTTCCCCTTCACTGTGTGTGCTGCAGCCTGGTTTAGCCCATCCCCTCGTGTTTTTCGACCAGACGACAGGCGAAATGGAGGCTTCGGAATGAGTGGAATACATGGAATTAGATCGATGTGCGTGCGACGAGGACGTAATGTACTTTCGAACGCTGTTTTTTCTCGCGGATTACCCCATCTCGCTCCATGCAAATGAACGGCAGAAATACAGCCAGCAGCAGCTTCTAAGTAAGTGGCCGCCCAAACACGTAGTGTGTGCACGTCCTGCTGGTTTGCACTGAACGACCCGCGCGCGTTGTTTATCATTTGGTGTGTTTGTTTTTTAAAATATGTTTATAAATAAAACGCTGATTGCACGGCAGTACCGGGGTTCAGGGGGTTCTGCCGGGGCTTGGAAGGTGTTAATTACAGGTCTGAAAAAGTGCAAGCGTTTGTAGGTCTATAAGTCACATCTGCCCATGAAAAAGTGTAGTTTTTTTTTATGTCCAACATATTTGTATTTAACTTCGTTAAGTTAACATGAGTATAACTAAACACATTTTAAACTAAATCAAAGTGTTACATTTCACGATTCCAATTCAAAAGAAGCAAAAATAGCATATCTACAATAGCAGGCTCAAGTGGTTAAATATCAAAAAAAAAAAATGTTTTACATGAATCCAAAATACACTGATGATTGTGCTGTCAAATTATGAAACTATATGGAATCTATGAAAAGGTTTGGGGGGGTCCCTGCTTCATCTCTCCCTCAACTAAGGGGCCCTTGGCCTGAAAACGTTGAAGACCCCTGATCTAGTAAGCATAAGCGGTTTTGCATAATAAAACTGTAATCACGATGTTAGTTCAACATGGAATTCCTATGCTATTCTCTCACCTGGAAGACTCCCTGCATGCGTCGGCGGACACGGCGACGTGCAGCGGGGTTCTGCCCATGTGGTCCAGCAGCCTCTTGGCGGCATCTGCGCTCTCCCGTGTGGTCGGTCTGCACCGCCAGCGTGGCACTCTGGGTGATGAGGTCCGAGATGATGCTGGGGCCCGGCTCGTCGCCTCCGCTCTCCTCCTCGCCGTGCAGGCCGCACTCTGAGCTTCCTCCGGTACGCAGAGACGCCAGCATCAGCGGGATGATGCTGTCTGGGGGAGAGGATAACAGAGGGATACATGGTTCAGCCGGGGTTCATCTGGAGGAGTTAAGGTCGTTACACACTGCGGTGTTTTTTCTGCCGAATATAGGAGCGAATTTCAGAGCACTTAAATAAAGAAATCAACCTCACGTTATGTTAATCACGATTGCACACTCCCGCCCAATTCGTATTTATTTTTCGACCACAGGGTCCCTTGCTCTCTCTCTCTGTCTTTGCCCTGAAAAAAAGTATTTCGCAAAGAAAAAACGCAGCAGTGTGCAACCAGCTTTACAGTACATTTTCTATTTATTTCCAAACCTTCAAAATGTAAACTATTCTGTTCTCCCCAATTGACGAATTGGGAGTCATTCTCCCAGTTCCCTTTGAACTATGCACTACACCAGGGGTGGGCAACTTTGATGATTGAGAGGGCCACTATATTTCCACTGTCACTCCAGAGGGCCACATTGCATATTGCTACGTCCTACTTTGTCATTCTAGTATCTCATACAAAAGAAGCAAAAATAGCCGATCTACAAGCTCAAAACGCGTCGTGCTGCAACACATTTTGAGCTGTAACACTTTGATTTAATTTAAAATGTGTCGCTGGTTTTCCATGTATGCACTACACACTCCCTGTTGCTTCTAACCCCTACTGTTGGTCTTGCGGAGCACGTATACAACTACATGCATCCTCCGATGCACATGGAGTCACTGATCGTTTATTTTCACCTGTCAGTGAGGTGTGCATAACGGATGCTATCCCTCATGATTCTACTCCTCTCTGAACTGGTGCCCCAACCAGCAAGGTGGGAGTGCTGAGAGGCATGTAGTTTACCCCTTGCTTTAGTCAGTGTGACCCAAATTTACAATAAAATGAACTATCCAAAAACAAATTCAAGTTCATGGCGATTGAGCCAACTGTATTAAAACCAACCAACATCCAAAGTGCTGACAATATCCTTACTGAATGTGTATTCTTTTGTAAATGGCCGTATTAGACCGAGAGAAGAACAACAGTGAAGAAGAAATAAAAAAGGGGGCAGAATAGACCAGTTCCACCTGATGTGGGAAAGATTTCTTCTCCATGTTAATGGATTGTAATGACAAGTGTTTCTATTTGTATGGATAGCATAGCATAGAAATCCTCCTTCCCTTTTTATTTTTAGCTGTTTTTGTTTTGGACTCTTGTGTAGGTATTTGGTTATGTTGTGTTGTTCAAAAATCCAATAAAATATGAATCACACACTCACACAGTCTCACACTCACTCACACTCACTCACACACACACACACACACACACACACACACACACACACACACACACACACACACACAAAAGAAGCAGTCAAAACAATAAGCCATACCTGGTCCTTTGACATTGACACCCAGACAATCTGAGTCCAGGTCGGCCTGAGGTCGGGTGAGGTCAGCAGCCTTGCCTTGCTGCAGCGTCCACTCTCTCCTCCATCCATGCTGGGCAGCAGAGGCCTGTCTTCCATCTGGCAGGGGTTTTAAATACGCTTTAGTACACATGGCTTTGTCTGTTTGTCCTGTGTCTGTCCGGACTGTCATTGGTCAATTGGTGTCCGTTTGTATGGCCAAGGTCAAATTGGCCAAGGTTCGCGGGACGCTTAATGAAATTAACGCACTTCACACTGGGGGTGATTTTGACGTTCTGTATAGTATTTATGGGCTAGAATATATACTGGATGGTTAGCAATGTTTGTGTCCATGGTCATGTTGCGTTTTATTGTCTATTTTTATTTCACTTATTCTACCAATGTGAAGCGAAAGCCAAGTGTTCACAAGTAAAGTTTCTGTTCCATTCTTCTCACCTGTGGTTTCTTGGGTGGAACCTCCTCCTCCAACCATCTCTGACTCCTGCCTCCATCGATAAGGGCCCCGTCCTGGGTCTTAAAGTTCCTAAGCAGAGAGAATCAGCGCTTTCATTTCAAGCTACAACATATACTGTGTGTGTGTGTGTGTGTGTGTGTGTGTGTGTGTGTGTGCGCGTGCGTGCGTGCGCGCACGCACACAGAGCAACGTGATTGTTTTATCAAAGGAGCCCTCTAAACCAGTGGTTCCCAAACTTTTCAGGCCGCGACCCCCAAATAATCATATAATTTACCTGGGGACCCCTCATCCTGACAAGCACTAAGAGTTGAGGAATTACATTTTGTATGTGAAAATAGCAGATCTATATGCTCTCAACGCTCGAGGCGATGTGAGCATGTAGATCGGCTATTTTCAAAATTTCAGCCTCTTATATTTTACAATTTGACCAATGTTTAATTTGTCATTTCAGAGGTATTAAAAAGTCCTTAAATTGTCACATTAGAAATATACATTAATTTAATCATCTGGGGACCCCCCCAAAATAATTATGGTGGTCCCGACCCACAGGTTGAGAACCACTGCTCTAAACAACAAAGGCGTTCTGTAAGAATAGCAACAGAAACCCCTCATCCATCCATCCATCCATCCATCCATCCGTCCACTCACTTGATTCCAAAGTATAATACAATAGAAACATGGCAAAGGGAGCAATGATATGGTTTGCCCATAGGCTTGTGGATTCAAAGCTTTCTGCTGTTTCTGTAACTATTTCTGTGTACTTCCAGTTTCTGTGTAGAAAAGAAAGCCACTCATTGCATATGTGCTCACTCCATTCTACTTGTGTGGCGTGATGTAGGCATATCTAATTAATATTAATGTTTGTTTTATATAGATTTGTATCAGTGGGCCGTGGTTTCGCTGTACTTGCAGCCAGAGAGCAGACACTTCGTCAGCAGACCACCTGCAGTTACACTCACTGTGGTGTCTGTTATCTGGTTCTCTCTCACAACTTCAAGTCACAAGTCAGACAGTTCTTTAGATTTTAGGGTAGTTACTTTCTTCGTATTTGGTGTTTATCATATTAGTATTTTCAATGGTCGTTGACTCGTTCCGAGCCGAATCACCACCGTGTTTACATGCCGTGGCCCTTGAGAGAACGCTGTTATGCGGCTGCTGATTATTAATCAAACTAATAACAGGCTTCTATGCATGGCTGTAGTTATTTTTTTTAAGGTGACACTGTGACCCGTTTGCCGTTCGGTTTTGTCATAGCTTTGTTTGTTTGGCTCAGCAGCAAATGTGTATTTCTGGTTGAAATATTGTGCAGCCGAGACAACATCATAATGTTGACTTTTTCACCAAACATACCTCTCAGTTTCAGTTGCGTTGGGGTGAAAGCTGATGTTTTTCAGCAAATCCTGTGGTTTTCAGGACAGCTGTCCCAAAAATGTCACCGCTTGCTCCTTGACAAAGAGGGAATATTTTGTATGCAACCCACACCACCACACCCTATGTGGATCAGAAATGAAATAGAATTTTTAGAAATAAGTAAACTATCGTGACTGACACTTTATGGATGACAAACTTGGCACTTAGCTGAAACAGACACATGACAAAATGGCTTATTATGGAAACTCAAGTCATTTTACACAGTTAAATAGCCTAGTTAAGAACACAAAACAAATAATGTATTACCTAAACCAGGGGTCTTCAACGTTTTCAGGCCGGGGACCCCCAAACTGATGGGGAGATGGAGCAGGGAGCCATATTTTTTATTTTATTTTAAACATGTACAAGTTACAGCGAGCAGGGTGGGCCGTACCACTACCATTTCTAAACATACTGAGAACCAATGTCAATAATATCAACAATCTGTCAAATGCATAGTAGTCATGTATTCAAGCTATTCAAAATGGATAGTCATGATTTATTGTAAAAAAAAAAAAAAAAAAAAACTTTTTTTTTTTAAAGCAATAATTTCGCGGACCCCCTGGCCCTGCAGTACCTCCGCGGACCCCCTAGGGGTCGCGGACCCCCTGTTGAAGACCCCTGACCTAAACAAACACAACAGAATGGGTGTATTATTATTATGAGCAAGCTATCAAAGCCACACGATGAAATGCAGTATCTCTCACTCTCTCTCACTCTCACACACTCACTCTCTCACACACACACACACACACACACACACACACACACACACACACACACACACACACACACACACACACACACACACACACACACACACACACACACACACACACACACACACACACACACACACACGTAATTCAAAGTAGACCTATTGTATAAATAAACTCAAGACAATTCCAGCATTGTAGCCCCTTTTACGAACTCCCGTTAGCATCGCGCTAGCGCTTTATGCTAGCGAAAAAAGGGGTTCTGCACTGACTGACCGTCATGTTTCAGGGCTATATTAATAGTATTTCTGTGTGTCAAAACTCACCTTAAGATGTCCGCTTCTGTTCTCCTTTCTTCTATCTTCTCTGAATCCGGTTTATTGCTGTGTTTATTGCATCCAGCAGCGCAACGCAACATCACAACTCTGTTGACAATGACTAGAGACAGCAGAGCAGCGCGAGCGAATCTTGGCGCCTCCTCTCGGATAAGCAACCTAGAATGCACCGGGCGTGTCGCGTGCAAAAAAAGAACAGATCTACAAGCTCACAACGCGTCGAATTGCGCAGCGTTGTAGATCTTTAGATCTGTTCTGTCTGTAACCACAGCAACGCAGCTCGCACAGAATGCTCTCCAATGCATTCTTCTGTCCTATGATTCTGTCACTGTGTGACTGCTTTTTTTCTTTTCCTTTTTCTTCTATTGTTCTAAGTTCTGCTTTGGCTTCATCCAGGAAGGGAGTTTTCTTTATAATGAATGGATGGATGCATTAATGGATGCATGTTGTCTTAATGATATTATAATAATAATTATAATAATCATAATTTATTATACATATTTTATGTCACATACAAGAAATGTAAAATAAATACATAATTTCTAGAAGCCTATATAATTTCCCTGAATTAGTGATATGTCTCAAGTCTATCCTTATGTGTAGAGGAAAATAATAAAAAATAAGGGAATGGATCATAGTCATTGAGAAAGTGATGTAAAATACTATTTCCAGCAAGGCCAGTCAGGCTAGATAGATTTTTAGCAGGAGACTCCTGATTGTCTCCACCAGGCCGAAAGGCATGGCCGAGACGTTTTGCACCCTGGCTGTGCAAACGCACTCCCTGGATTTTCGTGTGTGTGTGTGTGTGTGTGTGTGTGTGTGTGTGTGTGTGTGTGTGTGTGTGTGTGTGTGTGTGTCCAGAGCAGAACCTCTACCCCAAATGTTTCATATAATATAAATATAATATAATCCCACTACATAATCAGAACTGCACCAAAAAATAGTGTGTTTGTGTGTGTGTGTGTGTGTGTGTGTGTGTGTGTGTGTGTGTGTGTGTGTGTGTGTGTGTGTGTGTGTGTGTGTGTGTGTGTGTGTGTTTCCATCTGTAACTCCACGTTCAGCAGTTTGTCTAAAAAACATAATACAAAAATCAATAACGCATGTACCTTGCCCAACATCAACTTTATCACATTCAGATGTGTCTCTACTTCTCATAATCCCAAAATGTTTACAATTTTTCCCCACATTTTGGCCTGTAGGCGGCATATATTGCGCAATTCTTAGTTGGGAGTGGAGTGTCATTATCATCACCAACGTCTCAGGTTACAAGAGGGAAGGGGGGGGGTCAGATGCACACACACACACACAGAGAGAGAGAGAGAGAGAGAGAGAGAGAGAGAGAGAGAGGGGGGGGGGGGGTACAGTAAAGTACAGTAAGGTAAAGTACAGTACAGTACAGCAAGGTACAGTACAGTACAGAAAAGTACAGTACAGTAAGGTAAAGTAGATTACAGTAAGGTACAGTAGAGTATGAATGGATGGATGGATGGATGGATGGATGGATGGATGTGGATGGATGGATGGATGTGGATGGATGGATGGATGTGGATGGATGGATGGATGTGGATGGATGGATGGATGGATGGATGGATGGATGTGGATGGATGGATGGATGTGGATGGATGGATGTGGATGGATGGATGGATGGATGGATGGATGTGGATGGATGGATGTGGATGGATGGATATGGATGGATGGATGTGGATGGATGGATGGATGGATGTGGATGGATGGATGGATGGATGGATGGATGGATGTGGATGGATGGATGTGGATGGATGGATGTGGATGGATGGATGGATGGATGTGGATGGATGGATGTGGATGGATGTGGATGGATGGATGTGGATGGATGGATGGATGGATGGATGGATTTGGATGGATGGATGGATGGATAGATGGATGTGGATGGATGGATGGATGTGGATGGATGTGGATGGATGTGGATGGATGGATGTGGATGGATGGATGGATGTGGATGGATGGATGGATGGATGGATGGATGGATGGATGGATGGATGTGGATGGATGGATGGATGTGGATGGATGTGGATGTATGGATGTATGGATGGATGTATGTATGTATGGATGGATGTGGATGGATGGATGGATGTGGATGGATGGATGGATGGATGTGGATGGATGGATGTGGATGGATGGATGGATGGATGGATGGATGTGGATGGATGGATGTGGATGGATGGATGGATGGATGGATGTGGATGGATGGATGTGGATGGATGTGGATGGATGGATGGATGTGGATGGATGGATGGATGGATGGATGGATTGATTGCCATTTACACTATTTAGCATTTTGGAAAAAACTGCATATTTAATGTTGAGCTATCCTAAATTTGTATTGCTTAGCTGCCCACTGGACTGTATCCATCTCTGGGTACAGGGGACTTTCGCATAGGAAAGGGGCCAGGCCCCCGCAGGGGGCTTTTTTCTAGTATATATTTATATAAATATAGTTAATATATAACTATAATATATAATTTTGAGTTGTATGACTTGAGGCATTACATTTTGTTTAATATGGCTCTTGCAGATCTACATGCTCAACCAGATCGTCTATTTTCACAATTTCTGCCTCTAATATTTGACAACAATGTTTATTTTGTTTTTTATTTTTTAATTTTAAAGGTTGAATAGTCATTTTAGAAATGTTACCCTCTAAATGTCTATACACTTATACTGTATGCTGTTTACTGTTGAGTGAGAAAACAATGTTAACATTGAGCTTAACATCTGGGGAACTCCCAAAATAATGTTGGGACCCCCCCTGGGGGTCCCGACCCACAGGTTGAGAACCACTGATCTAGTAACTTGTGTATGGACTCATCTGGGGTCCCGACCCACAGGTTGAGAACCACTGATCTAGTAACTTGTGTATGGACTCATCTGGGGTCCCGACCCACAGGTTGAGAACCACTGAAAACTTGACCAGCCTATCACTGGTCTATCCAGCCTTCTGACCAGTCACCAGCTATGTCCAGCTGCTAAGCTGGTCTTTTGCTGGTCTATCCAGCCTTCTGACCAGTCACCAGCTATGTCCAGCTGCTAAGCTGGTCTTTTGCTGGTCTATCCAGCCTTCTGACCAGTCACCAGCTATGTCCAGCTGGTAAGCTGGTCTTTTGCTGGTCTATCCAGACTTCTGACCAGTCACCAGCTATGTCCAGCTGGTAAGCTGGTCTTTTGCCGGTCAGTCCACCCATTTGACCAGCTACCAGCTTTGCTTAGCTGGTCTGTCCAGCCAGCCAGCTGGCTGACCATCAAAGACCAGCTGAATCCAGCTTAGACCAGCTATAACCAACTACACTGACAAACCAGCTGGACCAGCCTGACCAGCTTGTCCAGCCTGGTATACCATCTAAACCAGCCTCAGGCCAGCCTCAGACCATCTAAGACCAGTTAATACAAGCTTATAACCAGCTAAAACCAGCTACCATCTTAAGCTGGTTTTAGCTGGTTTTTTCAGCAGGGCTGTCCTTTATTTTTCCAGGGAAAGGTTTTTGCTGAGCTTGCACGGTCTTTTTTCAGCCCGTGCCCTACTTGAAATGTGTACACTTGTGCACATTCACACCTGGGGGAGCTGCCCGGCCCTGTCGCACCCTCCTATGGTCAGTCAGCCAGTGAAGCAGCTTCGTCGCAGCCAGGTGTGTGTGTGTGTGTGTGTGTGTGTGGGGGGGGGGGGGGGGGGGGGGCTCGGTGCCTTGCTCAAGGGGAATGACCGACCCGTGTCGTGGGGAGGTCTCGTAATGCGGTTCTCGCTCTCGCTCCCGCAAAGGCACCTCTAACACCTCCCGTTCTCCTCGCGTGTTCCATGTGGCGGCGCGGGAAGTTGAGCGAGAGGACGCCGCGTTCCCAGGGATTTGAACTCTCAACTTTTCGCCGTGGCTGATAAGTTCAGAGCAGGTACGAGCTGCAACAGAGGAGCCGTAGAGGACACAGGAACACATATGCTGCAGCTGCTTCGTTTCACGGCTGGCGGTGGTTCTCAAAGTGGGGCTCGGGTACCCCCCCATGGGTCCTCGAGGGGGTTCCAGGGAGTCCCCAGCGAAATGAGGAACGGTCTGACTACATCGCTATTCTGGGGCAAACGTTCGTGCGAAAATAGCCTCTCTAGACGATCTCAACATGTCATAGCACAGTGTGTTGTGTGTTTCTATAGGCTTTTTTCAGCTAATTAAAAAACATTAATTGGCCAATGATAGATCCCTGAAAGTCCCTGGTCAACACACTTTATAGGGTTTAAGTGGTTAATTTCACAACTATTACACCAGTAGTGAAATTGTGTGAGTAGTGACCAATATATCATTGATTGCGACCGAAGGTCGCAGTTTACCATGAGAAATGTCACAGCTTGTCCGCGTGTAGATGTGTATGTACACATTTTTACAGTCTATGGGTTGGTTCCAATGACACATCGCTGTGACATCACAGGTGATACACTGTATCACAGGTGACATCATCTATGTAAAAGTCCATATATGGGTATTCCTCAGAATACCTTTTATGTCCATATTTGAAGATCCCTGATGGCATCGATATATATAACTGGCCAGATGGCCAAGACATGGCCCATATATGTGTGGCTGGTTCAGATAGGGATCTCCATGTATGGGCATAACATATATTGTATGTTTTGATGTCATGGGAACCACTCAAACAGAATCCATTTTAGCCCATAAATGGAGATGTCATCAATATTAAGCCCATATCTAACAGGACTGCATATGGGAATGCCCATATATGGAGAAAGACAGCCCATATCTGTGAGGCTGGTTCAGACAGGGATCTCCATGTATGGGCATAAAAGGGATACACTATACAGTACATGGATCTCCATATATGGGTAACTGGTCCGATAAACATCACTGGCCAGATGGCCAAGAATTAATGTCGCCCTGAGGTGTTTACTAGTAGTCCATGTTTCACTCTCTCCACAGTTATCCTCTCGCCTACAATACAGACACTAGAATTATGTACTGTATCTAATCTAACAACAATCTTCTCTTATCTGGTACACAGATAAGACACTTTTCATATAGGATCCTTAGCCTACAGAAATATTATGTATCCATTTTGAGGTCCTTGGCAAGAAAATCTGTAAGAAACCACACACTGCTATACTCGCATATACCAAAACATACAGTGTACGACAACGTAGCCTATAGTATACACATCAGCACACAAACTCACCACACACAGTACGCACACACGCAGCACAGCATTATTGCATATAGGGAACCCAAGGCCAGCTGTCTGAAAACCTGAGCATTCCAACTCTTCTCTCCACTTTAAGTGTTATTATATGAGATAGTATAAGAACTGAGCAAACCCATTTAAGATCGGACTGAAGGACAGAAAATCCCTTCTCTTGCTAATAGAATACGGAAGTAGCAGCACCATTCCAGCTATACATTCTCACTGAATGCAGGTCAAACTCAGCTTCTTCTTTGCAACGGTGGAGTCTGTTCTCCTCTATAGCAGTGAATGCTGGACCCTGAAGCCAACCTTGCAGAGGTCTCTAGACGGGTGCTACACTAGAATGTCGCGTGCAGTACTTCAGCAAGAGTGCACATGTTACCAACAAGAGCCTGTATGACGGAATACCAAGGGTGAGCGAGAAAATTGCTGGCAGAAGAATGAGACTAGCAGGACACTGCCAAAGACACCAGGAGCAGCCTGCCAGCAAATTGGTGCTGTGGGAACCAAGTTCCAACACATGGGCACCGGTCACGAGGACGCCCCACACTAACATACGTGGATGTACTCAAGAAAGACGCAGGAGTGCAAAGCACCAACGAGCTGGCCAGATGTATGGAGAACCGGGACGACTGGAAGCGACAATGGAAGGCTCGTCTGAGGCAGTTGGTGACCACGTTTAACCACTTAGACTCTTCGTTGAACGGGGCCCTTCTCCTGTTTTATCTTTTTTTCCTTGACACCAATCTCCTCGGCGAAGGAGCTCTTGAAGCTCACAACGTGTTGCAACACGTCGTAGTCGATGCATCGTCTCTGTCCGGTGGAAACCTCATACGTTCCAATTCTAGCTAAATTAGCCAATCAACACAAGCTCAAAGCACGTCGCTTAGCGGCTTGCAGATCTGCTACTTGTGATGCTTTTGTGCGACCCTGTACTATGATCAAGTAGGGCGTTAATTTGTGAAAAGAACGTTTTTAAATATGGCGATAAGAGGGTTCTGCCCGACAGCAACAGCATCATAGACTGGCCAAATGAAGTCCAACATCATCCACATGAAGCCGGGCGGTCCACTTTTCAATAGTTACACCCCAGACGTTCGATATCTATGTAATCCGCAGGCTACGGCGAGACTGCATGCCCACAACATGTCTGCCCGAGCCCCCTCGCTGTGCTGGGCGCATGTTTACTCCCCGGGCTCAGCTGTGCGTAATCTACTCACCCAGAAACCTCGACGCACTATAGGTCGGCGTGTGAATTATTGAACAAACCAGATTGCCCTTGGAGCAGAGAGAGAGAGAGGAGCATGGGAGGCTGCGGCTCGTCTGTTGAGAAAGGGAGACGAGGGAAGAGATTAAGAAAACTGAAACCATGTATGCAGCCAAGTGCAGCGAGGGAGATGGAGAGAGAGGGAGGGAGAGAGAGAGAGAGAGGGAGAGGGAGAGAGGGAGAGAGAGAGACGTCACAGGGAGAGATCAAGAGCAGATAGGACAGCGCCTCTGTTTACAATGCGTACCAATCTTTCTTTAATATTCAGGCTACTCGAGTATTCCATTTATGCGCTGGTGCATGTAAATGTCATATCCCATTTACAATGCCCCGCGTGAGCTCTTATCTCAGCTACAAGAAACCGGGATATAGGCACCTGGAATATGTTAATTCTATCACATCCTGACTCGACGGTCGCACACAGGAGTTATGGAAATATAAGCATTGAATCTGTAGATATCTTTTAAAGTCATATTCTAACTTTTTCAATTTAAGTCATTTTTTATATTTGGCACATTTTCGATAATAACCATTCCACGTAATGTGTATTTTGACAACTTCTCTTAACACTATTTTTAGTTTGCGATTGTCTGCCAAAAATGGTGCAGGCACCCGGAAATGTATGTATTTGTTGATTTTAACGTACAGTTTCTGACAATGTGTCATCCAAAAATAACCTCGCCTCTTGGAACCTGCAGCATTCGTTTTGGAGAGCTGCTTCCATGGTTTCTGTTTCAAACTGAATTTTGGGAATCGCATTTCCATCACACCATAGACAGGTGCCCAAAAGACTACAAAGGCAATAATGGTCACACAGTAAAGCTTTAAGGATTTATTTGTCATTGCTGGTACAATTTTATGGAACCGAAAGCAAAGAGTTTTACTCAAGTGTACTCAGAGATGTAACAATAAAAGTCTTCAATTTAGAGACAGGCAATCAAGGGCATGGTACCCCCCTTCAGGACATGAGCCACACCCTAAATCAGGCGTCTTCAACGTTTTCAGGTCAAGGACCCCTTAACCAAGAGAGATAAGAGATGAAGCAGGGACAGGGATGTCAATTTGTGTTTTCAGATATAACCACTTGAACCTTCAATACTTAATAAACATGACCTTTCACTCTGTACTTTCAGCTCTTTTTCCCCTCTACACCAAAGCTATTTGCCGAAAATGGCCGATCTACAACCTCACAGCGCCTCACAGTGCGAGGCCTTGTGACCTTGTAGATCTGCTATTTTTGGCAAACGTTCTCAGAAAATGGACGCTGTTGAAGACCCCTGTCCTAAATCCCTTCCCACTTAGATCATCTCACACAGATCACCCTAACGTATAGCTCAAGACCCACGAGAGAAATCATGTATGGGAAACAGTGATCTAACACATCTGCCCCTCCCTCCCCAGCCTAGTGACAAGTCTATAGCTGACATCACATTAATTTGACCCATATTTGGCAATGCCCATATGGACGCCCCATATATGGCCAAGACAGAATTAATTTACTAATGCGGCATTGCCTCAATGTCTATTGCTGACCTGCCCATATGGAGATCCCTGATGTCATCTCACATAGCTTTTAATGCCCATATATGGACATATTGTGTAAGTCTCATGTTGTCAGTAACATATGACGTCAGTCATAATATTATCCATATTTGGGAAAATAGTTTGTCCATATTTTGTCCAACTGAAACAACCAACCACAACTCGAATCACACTTGCAAATTAATTCCGTCCTGTGCAAAGTCCTTTAGGGCGAGGTCGCTTTTCGTCCTTAGGGCGTCTTACTGGTTATTATTTTATTTTTTATTTTCAATCAAATGTTCATGGTCATGAATCACCAGGAGCCTGGGTGGTTTGGCTCCATAGAATAATGAATATCAATATTTTCAGAAATCTCAATGGGAAAGATTAATGGGCTTTCAATTTGTGGAAATAGCAAATGGTCTCCTCACCATGGACGGATTAACCCCCGCGAGGGCCCCTGGCCGATAATTTTTTAGGGCCCCCCCACCCCCCACCAGAACCCCTCCTCCCTCCCGACGCGCACTATCCAGCTTGGATTTTAAGCCATGATGATCATCTGTGGACCAAGAAAGCACCTGTAGACAATAGAGGAGGGGCCCACACATTTGATTTTTGATTAAAATATACATTTATTTTTTGTAAATTGTCAATGACCACGCAGGCCAGTTCCCCCAAGGGCCCCTGAGAGCCAAGGGCCCCTGGCAACAGCCCCACCGGCCCAATGGTTAATACAGCCCTGCTCCTCTCACCCCCTAGCACTCCTCATTCCCTTTATCACCTATTATTGCCTATTTATTTTGTATTGACGCTACAGTAGTTGTGCTAGATGCATCTTATGTGTCTGCATATACTGCCCTACAAAGGCAGAGTGCAGTAACTACGTTTTCGAATTTCACCAAAAAATGGGTTTAAAAGTGTTACAGCTGATCAGCCAAATAAGATAAAGATATAAAAGTGATATTACACTGATTGTACATCTGTTCTTGAGGTAATTGTTCATCCCCCAATATCATGAAGGCTAATTTGACCGTTGGGCGACACAAATAAGTCGGTGTGTCCCAAAACGTAGTTACTGCACTCTGCCTTTGTAGGGCAGTATAGGCCTAATGTTATTTCGACAGCATGCTGTTCACACCGATGCTATTGGTTCAACATTTACCTGGTATGCTAGTTACTTTGAAGCACTCGCTGCTTATTGATTTCTTAGCAGTCCTCTTTACGTGACCACTTACCCTGTCGTTTGTTGAGTAGCTTTCATGCTGTTTTCTTGCATTCCCTAAGACGCTCTGGAGAGGAGTGTCCTAAATTGTAAATTACTGCCATCAATCACCTGACTGTTGCTGACAGCTGAACCATTTAACAGAACGAAATGTTACATCAGCTAGTGGGAGAGCAAAGATGGACAATGTTGCTGTTGCATGGAAACCTTGTACATGTATGTCCAGTTCCTTTTTTTAATAAACATTTTAAAAGAGTGAAAATAGCCAATCTACAGTTTTAGATCTTGACCTTGTAGATCGGCTAATTTCTCTATACTTTAATGAAACATTAGTATTCTTGTAGGATAGCATAGATTTATGAAAATAAACTGCAATGTCATTGCAATCAGTTTGAGGAAATGCAGTAGAAACAGGTTTATTTCAATTTTGGTTTTTAATAACAATAGTTCCCTCTACACCAGATCTCTTTTCGGACTCAAGGTAACGATCAATGAATGAATGAATGAATGAATGAATGAATGAATGAACGAATCAATAAATCAATCAATCAATCTGTTCAACAATTAGAGTAACACATTTAAAAGTTTGGTTGGTTATTACATGTTATACGTCCCCAAAATCACTGACAAAGGTAGTGTGTGAGATGTACCTTTCAATCAACACAACCCCAGGGGATGATTTTTGTCTCTAGCCTTCTGTATTTCTTTCATATCATATCATCTCTCTCTCTCTCTCTCTCTCTCTCTCTCTCTCTCTCTCTCTCTCTCTCTCCATGCCGGGTACAGCTGTGTCCTCGGTGGGCTCTCACATGGCTGCAATAGTTTCATATCTTTTTTTTTCTATTTCGTTCTTGGTTATTATTTCTGCCCTTCTCTGCTCTCTCTTCCCCTGACCTTTGAACCCACTGTGGCGTTTTCCCCCGCTAGATCCGTATCTCCCATAATGCAACGTCTTGGAGAATCCCCCCCCCCCCCCCCCCGATAAGATGAAAGGTCAACTCTGTGTTTTTCATTTGAAGTTATTTTCAGGGTGTCAAAAAAAAAGAAAGGAAAAAAAGAAAAAAACTGTGTGTGTGTTGAGGGCCCAGCGTGCAGCAGACCCCCTGCAGTAGGGGGAGGACCGACTATGTGGCCCCTGGGGCCCTCTCCTCCAGCAGGGGCCAGTGCTTAATGAAGCCCCTGGCTTCTGGTCCCAATAGGCCAGGGGTCTTCAACATTTTAAGGCCAAGGGACCCCTTAGTTGAGAGATGAAGCAGGAACCCCCCACAACCTTTTTTCATAGATAGTTTCATTGTTTGGCAGCACAATCATCAGTGTATTTTGGATTCATGTACATTTGTAGATCCGCTATTTTTGTCTAAAGTTCTCAGAATAAGGACACTAAAGGGCTTTGCACACTGAACCGTTGCGTTTTTCTCCTTTTTTTTCAGTTTGCTGCATGTTTAAAAACGCATTGGATTTGGTGTGCAAGGCTCTGCGGAATCCACCCTGCAGATCCGAAAAGGAGTAAGTAGTCAATGAGTTTTTACGGCATGCGACAAGACAAATCGAACTGCCGCAGCCACTTGTCGCCGGTGTGCATGAGGTCGTAGAGAATCATTGTTTTCTTTAAAAAAATTGCAATCGTGAGAGAAAACGCGTCTCTGTGCAAAGCACTTTAGTGCGGGCCTTAATGGGAGACAATGCTCATTTCGCGCGAATCAGTCTAAAAGCGCCAAATTTTGCACAGATGTAGCTCAGGGATTGCGCTAATGATTTAGCTTGCAGACGACCTTCAGGGTCGCCACAGCGGCCAAATCAAGTTGGGCTCCCATCGACTTTCTATGCAGGAGGAAAATACCCAGATTTTTTTTTTGCTTCAAGTAGGATGAGAGGTGCCTAACTAGGGGTTTGTCATGATGCTGAATCCATTGCAAGCATTTGTTTTGCACAGAAAACTTTCCTTGGGCTTGAAATGCCCCCCCCCCCCCCCCCCCCCAAAAAAAAAAAGCACACACAAAACTGTGAAAAGTGATGACTCATCATTAAACCATCATTTTGTGGGGCCATTTCTAGCCCAAGGAAAGTTCTTTTGTGCAAAACAAATGCTTGCAATGGATTCAGAATGACAAACATGACAAACCCCTAGTTATGGATTTTTGAAGTGGTGGCCCTCTAAATTCATGATGTCACGTGCGTGCGCACTTGCACACGCATGTGTTCACGATGCCTGTCACTCGAGTCGGTGCTGCTAGTTGAAATACTGTATTCAACTACACACAACATTCTTTAATGTAATTATATTTCTTATTCTTTAGTTACATTATTCATGTTGTTTTTATTTTAGTTTCAATTAATGTATTTTCCTTTACGTTTTATATAAAATAACTTTACATAGACTTTACATACCGTAGACTCACCCACACATGTCTGCTAGCTCCTTTCGGAACCTTTCCCTCTGACAAAATGAACAGTTTAACTCTTTATTTCAACACGCTGCTTCGTTTTTCTTCCACGCTTGAGAAGTAAACAGATGAGAGACCGGTATTAAGGACCTTTACTTTTTGGATAGAATGTTCACAAAAGGTAAGAAGTGTTCGCGAACGGCGGAGCTTCCGCGCAACGGACCGATTGTGGATGACAAGAGTGAGGACTGAGAAACCTCATCTCGGAGCTGAAAGGAGGAGGGAGAGGTTCCGAAAGGAGCTAAAAGTCTGCAAAGAATGCAAGGCGAACGAGCCGAGTGTCCTGCTGCAGCCGTACACAAGTGTAAATGAGGATGTAGTTGAGAACTTCCTACCAGAGAGTAAACATGTAGGTAAAGTAGGTAGGGGATTGAAGTGTAGTGTTGACCGCGGCATCAAACAACTTGACGACGTGCGTGCACACGCGTGTGTTTGTGCGTGCATGTGGGGCGCGCGCGTGTGCGTGCAGCTTGATAAGTCTGGGCTCGCCGAGCCCAACTGAGACCACGGCATCTCACCCCTGGAGGAACCCATATAGTCTGAGGACCCCCTAGGGGTCCCGGACCCCCTGTTGAAGACCCTTGCAGTAGCCCCCCCCCCCCCCCCCCCCACACCACCTGGGACCCCCACATCTGTGGAGAGGCTCGGTTCATTCCATCATAACCTGCTGTCCTTGGTCTAACTGTAGCAAGCAACGCTACACGCGTGCACACACATGCACGCACGCACAGACAATGCAGTACTGGGTGTACTGTGCACGCACGCACACAAACACACAATGCAGTACTGTATGTACTGTACACGCATGTCTGTATGCAGCCATGGCAGGACACAGACTGAGAGGCACACTATATCATAGGACACAAAACAAGGACGCTACACACACACACACACACACACACACACACACACACACACACACACACACACACACACACACACACACACACACACACACACACACACACACACACTACTGTATATCACAGGACACACAACAAGGACACACGTCGTCCAACTCTGCAAACATACCACAATTCAACCTCCAACATCACACAACCTTATAGAGATGTGCAGAACGGACCATTCATCAACATACAGAACAGGTGTTATTTTTAGCCTCAGTGGCGTTGGTCCACTTTAGGTCCCAAAGAACATATCACAGAATATAAAGAGGCCTGATGCTGTGAACACAACGTTCATTCCAGCCAATTCAAGCGGTGTGATTGTTTTTTTTAACGCTTCCAGTGTGAACACACCTTTCTTTAAGGGAGTAGTTCACCCATAAATGACTATTTGAGTGCATTTAGCGCCACCATTAGGCCCAAATATCCAATCGCACCCACAGACAGTGAGAGAGGGAGACAGTAGGCAAGTTAAGCAATGGACTGCTACGGAAAACCACAACGGTAACGGGAAATGATCAGCGCTCAAATGAAGGGAACAAAATGTTCCCTTAATTCTTTGAGCTTTCTTTGAGCAGCCAGTACTACAGTATACTATACCCAAATAAATTCAAATAAATGAAGGGAACATTTTGTTCCCTTCAGCCATCTCTACATCGCCAGAAGCTCCCTTTCCACATTGTGGCGACAACGTCTGCTGCCAAACAGTTCAGTAAAAGGGGTGGGACCCCGTCGCCGACGGCTGTTTGCTTAACGATTTGGACCGCAACGGCGATTGCGTCATAGCAGCCGCAGTTCCGCCTCGCGGTTGTAGAAACAGGCTGCTTAAATTGCCTAGTGTAGGATAGACATACTGTAGGAAAGCTGAGAGGGAGACAGTGTAGGAGAACAGACAGTAGGAAAGCTGAGAGGGAGACAGTGTAGGAGAGACAGACAGTAGGAAAGCAGAGATGGAGACAGCGTAGGAGAGACAGACAGTAGGAAAGCTGAGAGGGAGACAGTGTAGGAGAGACAGACAGTAGGAAAGCTGAGAGGGAGACAGTGTAGGAGACAGGGACGTGCTGGCCATTGGGAAAAGCAGGAAAACTCCCGAACGGCCGGTTCATTCCCGGCCGGTCCAGGATGGCCATTAGGAAAAAATATTAAAAATAAAATGTCGGCCTTCGTTCCATTTTTGGGTCTGGGAGGCCAACAAAGTAAATCATCACTGTCGGGCAGAAACCTCGTATCTCCAAGTTTCAAATGTATAAATTTTTTCGCAAAGCAAAGCCCTCTCATATATAAGGCCGTTGCACAAAAGTAGTGAAAACAGCCGATCTACAACAACGCCTCGTGCAAGGCGTTGTGTGCTTGTAGATCGGCTGTTTTCACTAGTTTAAATCATTTTTTAAATGATAAATACAAAACAAACGGTTTTGGACATACAAGGTTTCCAGGGCCTATCCAACTCTTTTTCCCGGGCTGAATCAGGGGCCCAGCACGTCCCTGGTAGGAGAGACAGACAGACAGACAGACAGACGGTAGGTGAGACGCAGAAGCTCAGGCTGTCGGTGTCAGATCTCAGAGCAGCCAGGCAGCACAGCACATATAGTTGTAAATACGTGTGGTTTCTAGCCGTGACACTGCCTCCCACCGCAGGAATGGGAGTCCGTCTTTGTGTTGTTAATGTCCGTGTCTCTTTGCCTCCGCTTGCCGGAGTGGTTTTCTGCGCTCTGAGTGCTGCAGATAGCGATCCGGAGGCCGGAGCGCCGCGTCTGCCTATCCTCTCTGCTTCTCGTCAGAAGCCCATGTCTCTCTCTCTCTCTCTCACTCTCTCTCTCTCCCTCTCTCTCTCTCTCTCTCTGACCGCAAGAGAAACCGCTCTTATCAGCCAGCGCCGCCGCCCCGCCAAGCGATCTCAAAAAGCCAACACGCTGATGGATTTGGGGGGCGAGCGGCGCGGAGTGACTAGAAGGTTTCAGGGGGTTTTAAGTAGATCCATATCGGGGTAGGTGATTGAGCGAGGCGCGCGGCAGGAAGGCTGCGCGGCAGGCTGCGCGGCGTTGGAGCCGGCTCTGTTGTTATGGGGCTTTTAAGCCGTGACATCATTTTGTAGTCAGACCTCCAAGCAGATTTATTATCAATATCTGTCCCTCGCTATTTCAACAGATCCGAGACAAAAATAACGACTAAAGTATAATTTTAACACTTTCCTTTCAACAACAAAGAGAAGAAAAAATAGTAAATAGTAAAAATAGTAAAAAGATTCATGGCCGCTGGTGGCAGAGTTCTCCTCTGCCTACAAAATGATGTCAGACTTAATAGCCCCATTGCTTCACGGGCACGTGCACACATAGACATCAAAGGGGGCTTGAGCCCCTGCCCTTTTACTCATCTGTAAAAAGTGCCCTCTCCAGACCATGAATGCAGTTTTCACTATGGTGAAAGAAATACCAAATGCCCCTCTTTCCTGCATGCCATATCTGAAGGCGGCATTCAAGAGAATTGTCTCTCCTGAACTCTCCTGAATGCAGCATCTTATGTTGAAAGAATTGCCCTCTCTGTCTAGAAATCAATGCCGTACGCCACATCTCCATTGAGAGAGAGGAGAGAGAGAGAGAGAGAGAGAGAGAGAGAGAGAGATGGATGGAGTGGATAGGGATGAAGAATGCTCTGTTTGTGGTTGGGGTTCGTAATATGTCTGTGGTCGTATGTGGAAGTGCTCGCGTGCAAAAAGGGAGGATATTTCAAGTAGTCATCCAGGCTCTCAAGTGAACACTTGCAGTGAGTGAGATGCCGCAGTAAGTGCCACGGGAAGAGGCAAAGCTCACAATAGCGAAAATAGTCTGTCTAGATGGAAATTTTCACACACAAAAAAAAAAAAACTTGTCAAAAGGAAACGTGAAAGGTTTTCAAAAATGTTGACAAATGTCACTTTTAATTACAGCGGGTCGAGGGGAATTCTTCACCCGAAAGATTGTGTGGAAGATTTATGAAGTGCCGGCCATGTCACCCCCAATGCTGGTGTTTGGAATGACTTCCCAACAATGTCCCCAATAAATCAACTCTACCAAACCAGGCAGTGGTGGAAACAAATACTCAGATGTTTTACTTAAGTAAGAGTATCAATACTGCAATATAGAACTACTCTGTTAGGGTGCCCACACACCAAAATACCTAGAGTGGAATCCGCCAATGCATTTCAATGAGATTGGAGCGTTTTTTTTTTTTTTGCAGAAATCCTCTACTGGCAAAAAAAACGCTCCATTCTCATTGAAATGCATTGGCGGAACGCGGATTCCACTCTCATAGGTATTTTGGTGTGAGGGCACCCTTACAAGTAAAAGTCTGGAATTCCAACTGTACTTGAGTAAAGGTATGAAAGTATTGGCATCAAAATATAATTAAAGTACCACATTAAAGTACAAAATGTTTGAAAATAGCAGATCTACAAGCTCACAACGCGTTGCGATGCTACGCGTTGTGAGCTTGTAGATCGGTTATTTTCAAATAGCCTATGTATAAAATAGGGCTAAAGTGGATTAATGTATGTTTTATAATACAATCATTTATACCTGCAAAGTAACTAGTAACTAAAGTTTTCAAATAATTGTAGCGGAGTAAAAGTACAATATTTGGATCCGAGATGTAGTGGAGTAGAAGTAAAAGTATTGGAAATTGGAAACACTCAAGTAAAGTAGCCTACAAATATCTCAAAAGTGTACTTGAAGTACAGTACTTGAGTATGTACTTAGTTACTTTACACCAGTGAAACCAGGTCCTCAATGGCGTGCCTGCGTTCCCGGGGTTTTGTAATGGTCACTTAAGCGACCCCGGTAGGTAGCTCTATTACAGTGGTAGCTCTATT
This sequence comes from Nannobrachium achirus, assembly GCF_963921795.1. NCBI lineage: Eukaryota > Metazoa > Chordata > Actinopteri > Myctophiformes > Myctophidae > Nannobrachium > Nannobrachium achirus. Next base: position 39,509,492 of record NC_137829.1, read on the forward strand.
ACAGTGATGTATTGACGTCTGATGGTGTATTTGGATTATGGAGAGTGGAGTTCTGTTTTTCGTGCAGCGGGCCGCTGGGCTGCAGACGTCAATAACACACACTGCTTTATGTCTTCAGTCTTTTATCTTAAACACTGCGAAGGTGGAAAGGGTAGAGTTGCATGATTAAGACTGGGATTATGTTCTGTACACACGCACGCACACACACACACACACACACACGCACACACACACACACACGCAAAAGGACCACAGGGCTGGAAGGAATGCTGTTTGCTCAAGTCAGCTCTGGGATTGGATATCCTGAACACATCACTGGCCCAGACGAGCGTGTGTGTGTGTGTGTGTGTGTGTGTGTGTGTGTGTGTGTGCACACGTGTGTGTGTGTGTGTGTGTGTGTGTGTGCGTGTGTGAGAGAGAGAGAGAGAGAGAGAGAGAGAGAGAGAGAGAGAGAGAGAGAGAGAGAGAGAGAGAGAGAGAGAGAGAGAGAGAGAGAGAGAGAGAGAGAGAGAGAGAGAGAGAGAGAGAGAGAGGTGGGGAGGGGGCTATAGTAACAGGTGAGAAAGGAAACATTCAGCAAATGAAAATAAGTGATCTGACACGAAAAGGACACAACGAAACAAAATGTCTTCCTATCAGACAGACAGACAGTCATAATATGTCTGCTCGGCTTAGATCCAGTTGTCGTATAGGCGATAATAAACATATTTATATAGGCAAATGGGCAAAATAAACATATTTGAACTGGGGACCCCCACCCTGACAAGCACTTGGAATTGTAGGTATTAATGTGACTTGGTTCCACAGATAAATATTGTGAAAATAGCAGATCTACATGTTCACAACACCTCGCGTTGAGCATGTAGATCAGCTATTTTCACAATGTTTGCCTCTTGCTTACTTAATATTTGACAGTTTGGCCAGTCCTGTCGAGTATTCGACTATTCGAATACTTTGAGGTCGAATAATTCGAATACTAAAAATCACTATTCGTGAATGCCCTAGTATATATATATATATATTCAGTTTGATATGCATTGGACCCCAGGGGTCATCAATATGTCCATACACGGACAAATGTGTCCGTGGCAAAGACTTGGTCTTGTCCCTAGCTAATTTTATATTTTATTTGTTATAACGTTCTTGGACCCAAATACTGAACATCTAGTCTCCAGGTGTTCTTCAGAATATCTATGACACTTATTTACTCCGACACCATTTAGGAGTCCACTAACAGTAGTTGTTCTCAAATGTTTTATTTGCAAGGACCCCCTTAACTCTGAGAGTGTACAAATGGAGCCAATTGGTCCCATTTGAACACAAGAGAGCTAAGGTCTTTTTTTCGGCCAAAATACCGGAGAACAAATAAATATTTTAAAAAAATGACTCAAGTTACAGTATGTCAACCACGTTTGCACACTGCCGCCTGTTCGTCTTTTTTTTTTTTTTTTTTGATCAGGCGATGACCCCTGATTGGGTCACGGACTCTCAATTTGATACAATTTGTATCCCTGGGGCCCCGATCTCCACTGTAAAATCCTCAGTCTTAATCTAACGCTGAGAGTATGTACACATTTGGAACATGGGTCCATTTGGTTCCATTTGTACAAAGGAAGTAGTAAGGATCCATTGGGTTCCTTACTATCAATCCTTTAGCTGGGGACCCCCTAGATTCTAGGCCTAGAACCCCTTAAGGACCCCTAGAGCAGGGGTTCCCAAACTTTTTTGTCTCAGGGCACCCCATTAATATTTGTTTTAATCCGAGGTACCCCTACATTATATTTTCCACTCCCAGCACCTTATATTTATAGCATATCGTCGTTGTCGGGTGGAAACCTTGTATGTCCCAAACCGTTTGTTTTCTATTTATCATCTAGATTAGAAAATGTACTAGTGTAACTAGTGAAAACAGCAGATCTACAAGCACTCTAATAGTGCTTGTAGATCGGCTGTTTTCACTAGTTTTGTGCGACAAGTCTTGTATAATGAAGCAGGGCTTTGCTTTACCAAAAGACGCACACATTTGAAACTTGGAGATACGAGGTTTCTGCCCGACAGTGACGATATTTCAGTGATTATGTTGCGAGGAAAACGTTGAGATAATAGCCATTTTGGTTAGAACTGACTGAAAATAACTTTGTACTTCAAGTTTAAAATGATACTAAATATTTTTTCAAGTGTCCAAATAAATTCCATATATTATCAAATGATCTCGTGGCACCCCTGGATGCCGTCACGGCACCCCAGGGTGCCCCGTCACCCACTTTGAAAACCCCTGCCCTTTAGGGGGACCCTTGGACACTGTGTTGAAAACCAGTGTCCAGGAACTAGGAAATGAAATGGACTTACCGGTATCAGCCTAATGTCTAATTCTTACTGACAAGTCCTGTCTTCAGGCGGAGCATGGCTTGCTCGTTATTACAAACGTGTTATTTGTTGGTGCTATCTAAAAGATAACTGTGACGTCACGACAAATGGAGCTAGAACAAATTAGTCACTTTTGTCCGTTGCTTTTCAGGAAATGGAATGGTGTTTTTTTTTCTATTTAGTTTCATTTAGTTAATCTTGTCAGTACTTTTCATTGGTTAAGGGGCAGTCCAATTTGCAACAGCCTATTATAAAAACCCATGCAGAGACAGACTTCAAACGCATTCAACAAGATGTGTCCCCTGTTTTGGGTATGTCATTATAGGCAAAAAAAAAAAAACATCTTCCAATTTCTTTGAAAGTTGCGAATCTCACGTTGAGACACGCTTGTCAGCTTGTATCGTCTAATTACGGCCTTCCCAGCAGTTCATTTTGAAAGCAAATTTTGATTCAGTTAAGTAAGTCTTTTGAATAAAATTTCATTTAGTTTTACTCATATTTATGTCATCTTGCATGCCGAATAGCAGATACAGTATGCTGTATTTGCAGGGGCCAGCTGCATTAGCCCGGTTTTTCATTTGCTGACGAAATTGTCAGATATATTTAGCCTCAGTTTTAGTCATCATAGCTCGGTTTCTATTCAGTTTTGGAACACTGCATCTCGGAGTGCACAGACGCTACACACACACACACACACACACACACACACACACACACACACACACACACACACACACACACACACACACACACACACACACACACACACACACACACACACACACACACACACACACACACAGTGTGGAGCTGCTCTGAAGTGTGAAATAAGATGAACCCAGGCAGGCACTCTGGGACAACGGCTACGTTGATAGATGTGTGATGATAGGGGTATATACACTTTAGCCCAAAAAGTTGAAATAGCCAATAATATGATCTCAAGATGATGGGATTTTAGCCTCTTTCTCTCTCTCTCTCACACACACACACACACACACACACACACACACACACACACACACACACACACACACACTGCAAAGGGACGGTGGCGGCTCCTACGTGGCCCCTGAAAGGATGACAGCGGCTCCTCATTCGTCCTCCCACGGTCCCCGCAGTGTGAGAGTCGCCTGGCTGCCCCGCGGTCATTATCCGCCAAAGGACAGGAAACATAAACAGCCACGGTTAGATTGGCAATCGACCCGAGGTGCCAGACGGGAGAGAGCGACGGTTAACGAGAGGCCTTGAGAGCGATGGCGGAGAAGGAAGGGGGGAGGTGGGGTGGGGGGAGGAGGGATGAGGCTTATGGCAGTAGGTGGAAGAAGTGCTCCTTAACCCATTCAGAGTGTACTAGATCTGCTATTTTTTGAAAAATCATGACAACTTGGATTTTGACCTGATTCTATAAGTGTCTTTTGAATCCTTCTAAGTTTTTTTTGTCAGCAATCTGGCCAGCCATCGTCAAAGAAAAGGTCCTTTTCACTTAACTGGAGCTCAGTTGGTCTGTTCTTGAGAGACTACTATGTCAGTGGTGCTCAAACTTTTTCATGTGCTGGGGCATTCATTGCACCCTCAGTTGCAAGTTGTGCCCCCTCAGTTTATATTCTATGTAAAGTCAAGAAAATATCAAAAACAACAGACATATTGGCTGAATATTATTATTGTCATAGATATTACAATAACAGTATTGAAACACAGTTGCCCCCTATATTAATATATATAATATATATAATAATAACTAATCCGCAATTTAAAATCACCTAAACCACAGCGCAGTAGCAGCGGCTGTTATTTCAGCTCCCAAA
>NC_137829.1:39518663-39568663 GCF_963921795.1 Nannobrachium achirus
CTAAAATAGCCGATCTGCAAGCTCACAATGCGTCACACTGTAATACAGAGTGAGATTTGCATGTTTAGGAATGTTGTTCGAATCAGATCAGCAAAAGTCTGTTTCCAATCAGTTTGTTTGCTGAGATTGATGAAAACAATATGATTACAATAGGGATGGGCCAGAAAAATCTGACATTTGTGACTCCAGTCCACTTCAGAAAGATCCAGTGATATTTACAACTTGATTAATCATCTGTCAAAATGAATAGTTCATTACCTGCCACTGTTAATTTGAACCCATGCACATCTGGCGGGTTTTGGTGGGTGTTGATTTTAACCACTGCCTGGTGGGATTTCCTGACAGTCTGGGGACAGAGTTGGCTATGCACGTGCTGCTGGCACCCACTCTTGCCATTACGCAGCCATTCTGTGACCTGCACAAGGTCTGTGTGTGTGTGTGTGTGTGTGTGTGTGTGTGTGTGTGTGTGTGTGTGTGTGTGTGTGTGTGTGTGTGTGTGTGTGTGTGTGTGTGTGTGCGTGTGCGTGCGTGCGTGCGTGCGTGCGTGCGTGCGTGCGTGCGTGCGTGCGTGCGTGCGTGCGTGCGTGCGTGTCAGGGAAAGGTGTTTCTGCCACTGAGAATAAATTATTATTAGGAGCATTTCCCCCAAATAACTTTTATTTTTGCAGGGACACCCACAAAAAAAAGCATATTTAATTGTATTTCTTCATTTTGTGAGTGCGAAAAACAAACAAGCAGAGGCCAATTCTAAAAAAGGCTTCTAAATCCTGACTTAAGTTTTCTAAGGAACTTCAAATATTTATTTACAAATTACAAAAAATATAATATTGGCTATAGGCTACCATACATAGCAACAAGAACCCCAACTTGAAAGGTAAAAACCCCAAAAAGGGGTTCCTGTCCTAACTAGGCTAGTTGTCAGGAGCATGGCCGTAGGACCCACGGGGGATGCCGGGGATGTATTCCCTGTGGGCCGGGAACTAATCCTCCGCAAACGGTTTCAACACGTACCCATTATGGGGACGGACCTATTAACATGGAGGCACAACACGGCTTGTAGAGCGGCTGGACGGATTTTCACCAGATTATTTTTGTTTTGAAGCTGATGAACTACCCGCACACACATGATGATGCACAGTCTGTGTCCGATCGCGCATGATGGAAACTCTAGCGGCTAGCGCCCAAGTTAAAAGGTAAGAGAAGACGGGCAATGAGTTAAAGAAAGTATTCTCTGTTGTCAGTATGGACGTGTGTTATTGCTGATGCCGCTGTGCAAAGCATATTATCCATGTCATGTGCAATATGTTTGTAACTGAGGCTTATTGTGGCTTTATGTTGTTTTAAAATGTATGCATGTGTCTTTAAACGTCTATGCTGCTACTGTGCTGCTATTAAGTTCCAATACAAACAGCCTGAATCTGTAAAATCCAACACACTCTGTTGGTTAGCCTCAAATTGCAACACTAGATTTTTTTATTTTTTTAATCGGTTGAATCTAGGGTTGCAATACCTCCCATAGGCAGCCAATGCATCAAAACAGTTTTTTGCTATCTGATTGTATTAAATGACGTCAAACTCATCAATATTGGGGCTGTATGGAAAGCTTGGAGTATCCTCTTTTCCTATCTGCAAAGTGTTTGTATCATAAAAACCCAGTGTAGGCATGTTATGAGCTACTTTCTGTCAAGAAATTCAGTTCAGGTGATTATTTTTTCTAAGTGCTGGAGTTTGGAAGCGCTCGTGGGAAGTCATTCAGCGGTCCTGTGTACCACCTGGTTCTAAATGTCACATAGCCTAATGCAGGAGGAAGCGGGACATGGCGTTATAGAAGACGAGCGCTTCCGAAGTTCAACGCTTAGAAAGAAAACTTGTTTGCTCGGATGTTTTGACAGATATTACTCATGATATGCCTAAAGGGTTTTTATGAAACAAACACTTTGCAGATAGAAAGAGGATACTCCAAGTTTTCCATACAGCCCCAATATTGGTGAGTTTGACGTTGTTTAATACAATCAAAACTGTTTTGATGCGTTGGCTGCCCTAGATTCAACCGATTAAAACAAATCTAGTGTTGCAATTTGCGGCTAACTGTTGGTGATAGAACACTGTCCTGTGTGTGTGTGTGCGTGCGTGCGTGCGTGCGTGCGTGCGTGCGTGCGTGCGTGCGTAAATGTGTGTGTGTGTAGTGTGCAATATAAATACGAAATGGGCGGCAGTGTGAAAACGTGACTGACATAACGTGAGGTAGATTGTTTTTAATTACGTGCTCCGAAATTCTCTCTGATATTCGTTCGAAGAAACGCAGCAGTGTGCAAAGACCTTAAGATGTGTCAACTAAATCTTATTACCATTATGGAACCAATAAATGGAGGATTTAAGCTATTCAGTCCGGGAAAATGGGGCCTTAATTGCACTATTTTGCACGGGGGGTGGGGGGTGCATTAAGTCATTGTCTATTAATGCTTTTGTTGAACGTTTGGCGCATGGTATTGTGATGTGGTAATTGGGCTGCACTTAAAGCTATACTGTGTAAGATACTCAACTAGTGGTCAGTAGCCCTATAGCAAACCGCGGTCGCGTTCGCGTCTTTCGCCCGTTTTTCGTACCTTCACACCCCCGCGTCTGCCTCCACAACGCCGAGAGCTATCTTTAGAGGGGTCCCTGGTTCCTGTGCGTTCAGGCATTCTGGAGAAACGGACTACTTCACCCTGCCTGGTAGGCGAGATTACCTTTTGAGTAAAGAGACACACGGGCGACTACAAATATGGCGACCCCACTTAAAGATGCGCTGTGATTGGCCGGTAGTGTACCATGTGTGCATGATCGGCGATGTGATTGGGCAACGTATACACAACGTATACAGATGATGCAGATTACGTCATTTTGGCGCGAAATCCGGTCCACGGCCAGGATCATAGAAAACATATAAAGAGAAGGCTTCAGAAGCTGAAAATAACGGAGTGGGTGTTCTAAAACTTTAGCGATTTAACAGTTAGGACAATTTTAAGATTTGTTTTATAAAAAAAGTTACATGGTACAACTTTAAGCAATTACATAAACACAACGCCGGACTCATCTGCTCACATTTTTAACTGCTTCATATTTTCCAGCAGGATTAAAAAAAAAAAAAAAAATGGAAAGAGGAGTAGGAAAAAAACAACGAAATGAAGAGGGATGGAATTTATTGTCATCCATCTCAGAGACCGACAGTTCACCCCCCCCCCCCCCCCCCCCCCCCCCCCCATCCAGCTATTGTTCAATGTGGGAGGGTTGTTCTAACTTCTGTTCACCAGATGAAACAAACACGACCTCGCAAGTACAAGTACAACAATAGTACAAAACAAAACATTATCAATAGTCAGAAATCACAGAACCATAACGGTGAAATTGTTGTAATATAGAATATGTTCACGTTGTGCTAGACATGCCCTCATGCCCACCTATGCTACGCAACCCCATCTGCACGATTGCACAAATACATGACTACACAACCTTTTCAGTGTACAACTATACACAAACACACAGCAAAACATCCTTATTTATACAACTGCATAACCTCATCTATAGAACACAACGTTATCAACACAACTACACAACCTTATCAACACAACTACTCAACCTTATATCAACAGAACTGCACAAACTTATCAATACAACTACACAACCTTATCAATACAACTACACAACCTTATCAATACAATTACACAACCGTATCAGTACAACTCCACAACAACTACAAAACTTTAACTGCGAGGCGCTGTGAGCTTGTAGATCAGCTATTTTCACAATGTTTGCCTCATTCTTACTTAATATTTGACAAATTGGTATGTATTGCGACCGTCAGGTCGCAGTTACTATCAAAACCTCCACAGTCTGTCAGTCTGTCCGTCAGCCTGTCAGTCTGTCTGTCCATCACGTCACACTTTTTCCCTACTCATATCTCCGACACACCGTTGCCCCGATTTCTCACATGGCCCTCTTCTAGCGCCACCATGAGGCAGATTCTTGAAAAACACATTTTTGGACTCTGCTCCTACAGATTTTACCCTAAAATCACACAAAGCGAGACACGGTATCTCTAAAGTCATGTCATCAACATGGATCTGTCCCATTTCCTATATTCCCTCCTGATTGCCTACCATTTTGTGTATGCGACCTGACTGATGTTTGCTGTTCAGCGGCAACAACGACACAACACACAGACGATTCTTCTGAGAAGAATAGCACACATCTGGTCAGACGGAGGAGGAGCCAGGCCTGGAGGCAACCCACAGTGCCTGGAGCCTCCTAGCTGGTGTCGCCAACACCTGCTGCCAGCATCTCACCAGCCATCTTCCCAGGGGGCTGTAGCATGCAACTTCTGACACAGGCCGGGGTCTGATCAGCCTCGGTTGGGTCGCCTGGGCGAGGGGTGTCTGTTTGAGAGACCCGGAACACCCAGAGATCTCAGGTTACAACACTGATGATGTGTCCAAGTTTGTATCAGCAGATGTATTTATCAACTGAAGACTGTATGTCGGTTTGTTTAACTGTTGAGTGAGAAAACAATGTTGCACATTAAGCTAATCATGGACCGCACCCAAAATAATTGGGTGGGGAACCACTGGTTTAAACGTATGAGGACTATGGATGGAAATTAGCATTCTTGCTAAATCCAGTGTACGCACACAACATTTTGTAAGCTGTCCCGTCCAAATAAACGTATTAATAGTATCCACGACTTTCCAACATCCCATCGTGCATTGCGCAGAATGTGCAGGCAGCTTCCGGCGCTAGAGCCGAGAGTGATCTACAAGCTCACAACGGTTGCTGTGAGCTTGTACAGTATGTCTGCTGTTAACCGGAATTGTCCCGCAAATAATGCTACAGTAAATTCTCGCAGAAACAGGTGCATATATACACTTTTTTACTCTGTGTGTTTGCACGCGGGCGCACACGTGTGTGTGAGTTTGCATCCGTGCGATGAAATCTGTGCAACACATGTTGACGTCTAGTATCCAGCAGTTCTCAGTGCTGCAGTCAAAAGTCAATGCGTTCCACTAAACCATTATGTTACATCGTGGCTAAATATCTCATCATGTCACCCCCAGACAAACACATTCCTGGACAATGAATTTCCCCTCTCATCATCAAAGACTCAGGATGGAGAGGCCATTGAGAGGACTCCACGTTCCCATCTGGACACACACTGACAGATAGATAAGATAGTACTCTTGGTGGATGATGCCTCGTTTCCACTGAGCTGGGTTGTTATACTGTATCTGTAATTCATGTTTAAGATTAATCCATTAAATGTTGTGAAAATAGCTGAAATAGCTGAGCTTGTAGATCTGCTATTTTCACAGACATTTCCTATTTCTTTTATATTATTTGACATAATATGATTATAGTTTGTTGATTGCGTTTCATCACTTTTGGAACTACGGTTCCATTTGTTCATTCTCAGAGTTATAGACCCATATTATGTAGATCTGCTATTTTCAGTGCAATTTCTGCCACAATTTGGACAATGTTTAACTCATCTAGTGCCTTTCGCGTGATGTCACGCGATAAGTACTAGAGTACGTATAGTGCCGAATGCGTGATGTCGCGCGAAAAGTAATACATTACTGTAACGGCGAGTAAAAATACCTAGTACAATGGCCGACGCTCCGGAGACGAAATCCGCGCTGATTTGTCATCATCACGGCTCCACGAGCACACAATAGTCATCCCATAACATTGAGGTGGACGGCCGATCTCATCTTTAATGTCCATTATCTCAAAACAACACTTTAGAAGCGAAGATGGAGGCAGATGCTCGCTTATAAAACACATGTATAAACGCTCCTATGCAATCCAGCATGGCACCACGTAAACAACGACGGTTCCGTCGCAGGATCCGATGACGTCAGACCGGAAGTACTTCCGGTCTAGACTTCTGGCCTTCAAAATAAGACAATGGCCGTTAATGGGGCCGGGAGGGGGCACTCTGGACCCCCTAATCCGTTAATGTCCTGGGCTCTGGATGAGTTAATTTGTCATTTTAGAGGTATTAAAAAGTCCTTAAATTGGCACTTTAGAAATGTGAAGATACCCTCTCTATACACTTAAACGTTATGTTGGTTTGTTTACAGTTGAGTGAGAAAACAATGTTTCACATTAAGTTAATCATCTACATGGGGACCCGACAAAAATAATTAGGGGGTTGTGTGTGATGTGATGACGTCATCAAATGATAAAGTCGACTTCAACTCAACTTTTTACTGAGTCGAGTTGACTTGCAAAAATCACAAGTCGTTAATGCCCTAGTGTATTCCAAATATGAACTCAGTCTGGAAACCTGTCCAGGGAATCGGGTTCGGATATTGGCCCGGTGTTTCCCTTTCACACACGCCACAGAAGGCTGTCTCGTGTTGCCTGGTTAATAAACCAGACCAAACACAACAACAAACCCTGGCGGTAGTGGTGTTGTAGTAAGGTCTGGCACCGATCCATTGAGATTCTATTTCCTCAACCAGCTTCAAGGGTTGGCCAATCAGGGTTGTATGCTTGGGGCACGTGGTTTCTGTAGGCTTGGGGCACGTGGTTTGGTGCAAACCCCAGAAATGAAAACTCTTCCTGAAATCCCAGACTCTCTTCCCAAAACGAAGTGTGTGATAGAGGCTGGCAACGCCAGGCAATGTCTCGTGTGCTATGGGTTCTCATTTAACGGTATAATAGTACTGGTAGTAAGGTAGACGCTACACACACTTCACAGCATGGGGGAGGTGCGAGGATCAAATGCAATCTTTGAACATGACAGACGTGAAAATAAAATGTGAAATACACGCGTAGGAACTGAACTGCCTGACACGCCGATCTCCCGCTGACTCGCCGATGCACGGCAACCCGGAGTACATGTAGCCTACCTTCAAAGCCATTGTAGACTTTGTAAGCGTATTTCACACGTTCAGATGTTTATAATCAGTGGTGTAAAGTAACTCCGAACATTTACTCAAGTACTGTACTTAAGAACTGTACACTTTTTAGGTATTAGTACTTTACATGAGTATTTCCAACAGATGTCCACAGATGATTAGCTTAATGTGCAACATTGTTTTCTCACTCAACATACCAACATGAAGTTTATTTGTATAGAGGGTGTCTGCACATTTCTACGGTGACAATTTAAGGACTTTTTAAGTTTAACATGAGAAATTAAACATTGGCCAAACTGTGAAAAACGTGAGGTTGAAATTGTGAAAATAGCAGATCTACATGCTCACAACGAGAGCATGTAGATCTTCTATTTTCACAATAGAACCGTGTTATACAAAATGTAATTCCTCAACTCTTAGTGCTCGTCAGGGTGGGGGGGTCCCCAGTTAAAATAAAATCTTGGAGGTCGCGGCCTGAAAAGGTTGAGAACCACTGCTCTAGACAGGCAGGAAAAAGGAAGGCGAAGAAGAACTGCGTGCATGTGTGCACATTTGTGCGCGAGTGAGTGTGTGTGTGTGTGTGTCTACAGTCTACTGTATGTCATTCAAAGTTCATACCACCGCAGACCCCATCAAAGGGCCCACAGCGGGCCATAAAACAAACACCTCCCGATCTCACGCTGACGAGCAAAAGCGGCGACAACGCAGGAGCTCATTTATCTCCCGTACTCTCGCGTGTGGGGGTCAGCGCCGCCGCCGCCTCACGCGACGCCGAAACACTTTTGTTTTTTAACGACAAACACACGCTGAACTGACCTCACGGTACTGTGTCCCTTCCTTCCGCGGGAGGATTTGGTTTTCGTAAAAGCTCTTGTTTACATTCTTCCGGCTTTGGTGAGTAAATATCCAGACGCCATGTGTCAATCTCACACACGCGCAGCCAACCAGAGAGCGGCAATGGGGACCCGAGCCCCCCAGGTTAAAAGTTTAAACCTGTCACCTAGTCATCAATACACACACACACACACAAAACACACACACAGTTCTACTGTTTATGCGGAAGATTTATGGTGCATAATTGATGATCACTAATTTGTCACGTCGTTAAAAGCTTTAAGCCAATCAGAGAGAACGGCTGAGCCCCACCATTCTTCAGAGAGAGAGAGAGAGAGAGAGAGAGAGAGAGAGAGAGAGAGAGAGAAAGCGGGAGAGAGAGAGAGAGAGAGAGAGAGAGGAGGGGGGAGAGAGAGAGGAGAGAGAGAGAGAGAGAGAGAGAGAGAGAGAGAGAGAGAGAGAGAGAGAGAGAGAAAGCGGGAGAGAGAGAGAGAGAGAGAGAGAGAGAGGAGGGGGGAGAGAGAGAGAGAGAGGAGGGGGGAGAGAGAGAGAAGAGAGAGAGAGAGAGAGAGAGAGACAGAGAGAGACAGAGTTGTTCTCCCTGTGTCTCCTAGGGTAGATACCCTCACAAAAACATGCAGTAATCCTGGTCTTTATACTGCCTCCCCCTGGCCAGCCGGGGTGCCTGACTGAGGGGAGAGGAACTGGTTGGAATAACGTGTTCCTTCCACGTGCTACGTCCGACCGGGGAAGCTCCCCCCTGTCAGGTGATAAGAAGCGGCCTGCTCGCTCTCCATGCACTGAAGGAAGCATGAGCTCAGTTCAGTGCCCTCCCCAGGTTGGCAGAGGGAGCGCAGCGCCCAGGATTAAGCTTAGGCAAAAAATGGGTGAAAAAATCGTGGGATAAAAAAAAGAAAAGAAAATAGCAACAATAGGGGGGCACGGTGGCCTCAATCAATGGGGAATCAATGGGGGCAAATTTAGTATAATATGATTGTCTTAGGAATGCGACAAAAACTAAAATATATTATTAAAAAATTAAGTCTCCATGGGGTGAGTAATCAAGTATGCGATAACGTCTTGCAGAAAGACGTTATAGCACTTATTACCCGGCTAATACATAAAAATAATAGTAAAAGTATATAATAAAAGTATTTCCTTGTTTACAGACAGCTGAAAGTGTGTCCCCCCGAGCGCAACAGACAGCTGAAAGTGCGTCCCCCCGAGCGCAACACGGTCGCCTTGGAAAACAAGGAAGTGCTGATCAAATAGAATCAATTTTCTGTTACTGCGTTGTCTATTTCTCGCCTCAAATGTTTTTTAAAACATTCTTCAGAGCAACGTTTGGTTGTAAATGACGCTGTGTGTGTTTATATGGCAGACATGTTGGATACGGCACTAAATCCACGCAGTGCAGCCTGAATACAGCAGCTGCTCTGAGCCTTTGATTAGGCAGCGGTGAACTATAGAGCGGGGCGGTCATTATACGCCTATAATTCACCGCTGATTTCAGCGCTCGACCAATCAGAATCAAGCATCCAAACAAGCCGGGTAATAATAACAAATAAGTCATTTTGGGGGTGAACGACTCCTTTAAGGCTAAAAGTATAACACAAAAAAGTTGTTTCCACTTTGGTCCTTTATTCAATTCATCAAGATAACATAAAAAGCCCATACCATATGGCCACCAGGCGCCACATATCAATCACATTAAGCATTAAGATGTTAAGACATAGAGCCTCAAGAGAGTACAAAAGAAATACATTATAAAATGACATTTGAATGTAAAAATGAAAAAAGTTAAAATTAAGCAGAAAGACAAGAGAATGAAATTACACTGCAGAAGAAATAATTAAGAAACCTTAGTGAATGGCGGCAGCAAACAGAAAGGTATTTATCTTTGAATTAAAAGAATTGAAAGTTCGAGCAAACCTGCAGTGCTCGGGGAGCTTGTTCCACATATTCCGGTATTCGTAATCCACCCCATGTCTTTTCTTGATCCTGGCTTAACGGCGCAAAAGGTACATTCATCATTCTTGTCAAATCCATCATGTCCTTCAAAATGTTAAAGTTGTCCAATATTGAGCGGCCCGGTACGCAGAGTTTGATCTTTTTGTTCAGTAAAATGTACCCCCAGTAGTTCTGAAGCCTGTTGACAAGGCTCTTGGAATAGCCTACATCTTAAAAACCACACTGAGACGTGCTACAGGTCTCAATTACTCATGCCACTCAAATGTCCTTTCTTTATTTTGGGCTGCACTAACAAAACCTCTCTGCGACAACTCAGCGGCAACTCCCCTGCCTCCTGCACTCGTGGCGCAGCATCTCAAATGGGTCCTGTCTCGATAATTCCCCAGAATATTTTATATTACTCTGCCGGCAGCAGGCCGTCTATACCCCCAGGGGCCCCGGCCCGGGCTCATTTGAGAGACATCCGTGCTCAGTTTCTGCATAGTCGAGGGTGAGCCCATATCAGTCCTCTGGGCCTCTGAGAGGCCCGGGGTAAATTGCCACGGCAAAGCTCCAGTACACACCGTCGCAATTTTCAGCAGAAAACAAATCCCCATAAAATGTCGTATAGCCCTCCTCCCCGCTTTTCTCTCTCAACATGAGGTCACCCTCTCTCATCTGCCTGGCAAACAGGGGCACATTTGTTTATTCTCGCCGTGTTTCTATTCCGACCTAAAAGATATATATAAATAAAAAAAGAAGAGCTTGGGGCATCCATCTTCCTCAGTGTAGAAAGCCTTGCCCTGGAGACACACAGCTCAGACAGGTTTTGTTGCAGCCCTAGTGCTCTTGCCCTGGAGTTATGTTCCATCATCTTTTTCATTTAAGAAACAATGCAAAGGTCAGACTTCTCCTTCCGTCAGGAGGGATGCAGAAAAAAAACGTATATGCAGGGACAACTCCCGAACGGCTGGTTCATTCCCGGTCGGTCCAGGCCGGCAATTAGGAAAAAAAATAAAATAAAATGTTGGCCTTCGTTCCATTTTGGGGGCTGGGCGACCAACAAAGTAAATCGTCACTGTCGGGCAGAAACCTTGTATCTCCAAGTTTCAAATGTATACATTTTTTCGCAAAGCAAAGCCCTGCTTCATCATATAAGGCCGTTGCACAAAAGTAGTGAAAACAGCAGATCTACAAGCGCTTGTAGATCGGCTGTTTTCACTAGTTTAAATCATTTTTAAAATGATAAATACAAAACAAACGGTTTTGGACATACAAGGTTTCCACCCGACAACGACGAAATATAACTCATGTACAGTAATTGGCCCACTGGCTTGTCACTTGTCATGATCTGAAATTGCTCTCTCTCTAAATAGCACGCAATGAGGGCCTCTCCAACTCTTTTTCCCGGGCTGAATCAGGGGCCCAGCACGTCCCTGCGTATATGCATGCCTTCCTCACCTGTCTGCTACAAGGGGTGGCCAACTTGTATTGATGGAGAGGGCCACTATATTTCTACTCTCACTCAAGAAGGCCACATTGTATAATACTTTTTGGCAGAAACCTCTTATCTGTGTATTTTTAGCTTTTTTTGCGTATAGGAAGAGAATATCATCAGAAATAGTGTCATATCCTGGAATAAATTCCTTACCAAAAAATGTCTTCACCAATGTGTTTGTAAAGGTGTCTAGTAACACATCCCACAAAGACGGAAATTCAGTTTCCCTATAGGAGAATCCGTGACAGCTGCTGAAAGTTGGGGTCCCGTTAAATTAACTAAACAGGATAAAACACACCAAAATAAATATGCTTTAAGTAGCATGTGAGGGGTCAAACTAGGGTTTTTTCATGATTCTGAATCCATTGCAAGCATTCGTTTTGCACAAAAAACATTCCTTGTCCAAAAAATGGCCCGACAAAACTATGGTTTAGAGATGAGTCATCACTTTTCACAGTTTTGTGGGAGCCACCTTCACCCCAAGGAATGTCTTTAATGCTTGCAATGAATTTAGAATCATGAGCTTGTAGATATGCAATGTTTGTCTATAAAGTTCTCAGGTTATGGACACTAGGGTTCAAGTGGTATATAAAAAAGGGAGAAAAAAAGTTTCTATCACTCAAAGATTTGGAGGAGACCCTGTAGTGACTCTGAGGACCCCCTAGGGGTCCTGGAACCGCTGTTGAAGACCCCTGACATAGGCCATACGGAGCTGGATATTTCATATATCCAGTTTTTTCAGATATCCACATAGAAAAATATCTAGGTCCACACGACAAAGATATCTAGGTCTAAAATAATCTGAGTTCCCAGACCTCCACTAGGGGGACAAGCACACACACAGTAAAGTCTTCAGAGATATCCGGGTTCCATGTCTACACGGATCGAGTGAATCGGATATTTTTCAATGTCTTCACTTATTTATCCAGTTTCAAAAATATCCAGCTTCGCGGCCAAAATATCCAGCTTCGTGTGGCTGCAAAGCCCCAACCGCACAAAAACATGTCTAGCTTCAGAAATATCCAGCTCTGTGTAGCCGGCACCAAAGACCCAGGCAGAATGTTTTTTTTTTGGTGTTGTTGTTGTTGTTGTTGTTTCTTCTTTCCTGAATAGCCTACCTTAAAAATACGACTTAGGCAAATATGCTATGAGGTTAACGAATGTGTGAACACTAGTCTCATCAGGAAACTTTTGTCTCAGTGATCAATAGGTTTAAATGGACTGTTTTTGGTCAGGTGTTTCCATGGGGACACATGGGATGGGTGAAATCACTTTGTGTGTGTGTGTGTGTGTGTGTGTGTGTGTGTGCGCGCACACGCGTGTGCATCGTGGGGTGGAGTTAAACAGTAAATCAATGAGAGCCAAGCGCTTATAAAAGGAGGATATTAAGCCTTACTAGATTATACTGTGTTAAAAGCCTTGGGAAGCCAGGTATAGACCAATACCCTGCTGTGCGTGCACACACACACACACACACACACACACACACACACACACACACACACACACACACACACACACACACACACACACACACACACACACACACACACACACACTCAGATCAATTCTTAATCAGCAAGAGATGCACTCATTGCGCGTGTGTGTAGTTTGAATTGATGTGAATGTTGTACATTTGAGCTGTGTTTTACAGCTTGAGCTTGCATCAACATACATCTCGTAGCCTATCTGGATTGTGTCTGACTGATTAGATTTGGTATTAAAAGGTGTCTCTGCTGGTGGACATATTGAAATCCAATCTCACCTGGCCCATGCTAAAGCATCCAGGAAATGATATCCCTTTGTCCTCATCTGTCTTATGTTTGGATGGGCTAGCTATTCCTTGTGCATGTTAAAATTATTATTATTATTATTTCAATGAATATATCATTATTTAGGTATGTGTGAATTCAATATAAACAGCACATCTGCAGTGCTTCACTGTCACTTGTATGGTATAAAAGTGATCTATGTTCTATTTCAGCTACGTTAGAGTTACACTAACAAGCCAGTCTCGCCTACCCCAATGACCATCTTGATTGATTGATTGATTGAAGAATTTATTAGAAGTTTGCAATAGAAAAAAGTACAGTTTCATGACAGTACAAATCACTGGTACAAGGTCAACTAAAAGGAGATCCTAGAAAGCCGAGGCTTATTTCCACAGGAACCACACTTTAAGTATCTCATATAACATTGAAAGACAGACGGATAGAACATAGTACTTTATCTAGGATAATATCAGTTTCAAAAGCATAACATCAAATACAAAAGGCAGAATACAAAGAAAAGGGGGGGGGGGGGGGGGGGAGCATGGGGGCTTAGTCTATTTACAAGTCACGGGTAGCTGCTGTCTGAAGGTGACTTTTCATACCAATTTTGAAGGAGGCTAGGGATTTGCTCTCCTTTAGGGCTTGTGGAAGGGCGTTCCACATGTTGATGGTATAGC
This sequence comes from Nannobrachium achirus, assembly GCF_963921795.1. Classification (NCBI taxonomy): domain Eukaryota; kingdom Metazoa; phylum Chordata; class Actinopteri; order Myctophiformes; family Myctophidae; genus Nannobrachium; species Nannobrachium achirus. The sequence goes on from NC_137829.1 coordinate 39,532,294, forward strand.
AGGAGAACGAGTTAGCGCCTTGTTTAGTGTTAAATCTACGCTGATGATGATTAGTGGAGCTGCCTCTGGTGTTATGATCGTGAACATCCTTGACCTTTAAGAAGTAGTTTGTCAGGTACATGGGAATCTTGGAGGTGTAGTGTATCTTGTACACCAGGCCCATTGCAAGATGCTGTACTCTGTCAGCTACTTTGAGCCACCCCACGCTTTCGTGGTGATGCTCGGTAAGGTGGGTCAGAGGAGGGAGACCAAGCACAACCCTAATTAGTTTGTTTTGGGCTGTTTGGAGCTTTAGCTTTAAGGCAGCTGGGGCGTCGCGATACCAGACAAGGACTCCGTAATCAATGAGGGGCCCAATAAGAGCACCTCCTAGTGTCTTTCGGGATTTAATATTGATCAGTGGGGCAACTCTTTGCAAGAAGCGAATTCGTTGATTGACTTTATTGATTACCTTGGTGGTCATTTTTTCACTGGATAGGTTAGCCTCCAGGATGCAACCCAGGTAGCAGATGTGGTTTTTTCTTTCTATCACAGTGTCACCTACTTTAATTGTGAAGTTCTCAACTAGGCTAAGTTTCTGACTAGATCCAAAGAGGATACATTCAGTTTTGCCTAGGTGAATTGAGAGTCTGTTGTCATTGAGCCAGGTGCAGATCTTGTTAAGTTCACAGTTAAGGGCCTTTTCAACCTGCAAAATGTCTCTGCCTGAGACTAGGAGAGCCGAGTCATCCGCGAACAGAAACAGATTGCAGTCACAAGCAGATGACATGTCGTTTACGTATATTAAGAACAACAGTGGTCCTAGTATACTCCCTTGAGGTACTCCACAGTTTACTGGGAGGGGGGGGGGACAGGGTTCCGTTGACTTCCACCATCTGTTCCCTCCCCACCAAGTAAGAGTGCATCCATCTCACTGCTGTGCTATCAAGACCAATAGCTTTGAGTTTTTCAATCAGAATAGAATGATCGACGGTGTCAAATGCCTTCTGGAGGTCCAGCATGACCATGCCGCAATATTTGCCATCGTGAATTTCACGTTTGATGTAATCATTCAAATAGATGAGGCATGTATCTGTGGAATGGGACTCTCTGAAGCCAGACTGGAACTAGTAGATCAGTTTATTCTCTTCAAGATATTTAGCCACCTGTTCATAGACAATTTTTTCCATTACCTTAGAGATGGAACTAAGGATTGAGATTGGCCTGTAGTTGCCAGGGTCAAGTTTACTGCCTTTTTTGTGCAGGGGGGTTACCTTGGCTAATTTGAAGTCCTGGGGGACATAACCCTCCTTGATAGATAGATTAATAATATGGGTAATGATTGGGGCAATGGTGGCAGCTGAGTCTATGAGAAATTTGGGGGCAATTTTATCATGGCCAGCGGCCTTGAATTGAGGTAGGGTGCGCAGTTTTTTAAACACTTCATCAGTTGTCACCGTGGCAAGTTTAAAGTTGTCTTTGAAAGCTAGATAGCATTTTTTAGGTTTTATATAAAGCTCTTTACTGATTAGGATTATTTTGTCTAGATTGATATTTCTATGCATTTGATGTATTGATGTTGACATATTGATGTATTACCTTGCTTATTGTAAATCGCTCTGGATTGCTAAATGCCTACATTGTAAATTGTTTACTCAATAGAGCCTGCCGGACCGTCTCACAGCTTTCATTGCTAAACCAGGTTGAAAGTAGTTATTAAAGAACGTGTTTCAAATACGTTTTACTGTATGACTGTATGTAGGCTGTGAGGCTAGCCAGGGTCTGTGTGTGTGTGTGTGCGTGCGCGCGTGTGTGCGCGTGCATGTGTGTGCGTGCCTATGTGTGTCCGGATCAAATCTCCTAAACTGCTTATCTTCAATCAGTGCGTAACTTGGTCTGCATGCTGCCAGTAAGCCACAGAAGTAGCTCCATTACTGTTTTAGAATTTGTTTTAAATATTTAACTTACATTTTTATAATGGAAGTAAATGAGGATGTGATCAGCTGACTGATGTCCTGGGGTCATAACCATGATGGCTTGTGGTGGGCATTTTGATCAAAATTCAATTTTTGCCATGGACATACAACATGAGCAGACAATGATTATTACCCGAAATATATAAAGAATATCCCTGAATTACCATAGCAGGATCACTAACGGATCACTAACGGTCCGTTAGTGATGGGCCACCTAAAATAATCTGTAGCACCAGATCGAAATGTTCTTTTTGGAGGCATATTGACTTGCTCATGAATCAAGTACAGGCAGCCAGGCCAAGAGTGAAGTTTGGGATTATGAGGAAGGAGGAAGGGGAGCGCATATTAAAATTTGGATAGGGGATACATGACATAATGTAACAATATGTTTAAAAAATGTCTTCTTCCTGTGATGTGGCCCCCTTATTGGTTGTGGCCCTAAGCGGCCGCTTATGTTGCTTATGCCAGGAACCAGTCCTGAGCTCTGAATTACCATAACAGGTCTGTAAGACAGTTATGGGTTCTTGAAAATACAAAGTTTGACAACCATTACTAGTTGACTCCTATACAGTATGTAGGCTAGTATCATAGTAGCTAAATCAGATATTCTGAAGAACATTGAGACTTGACATTCAGTGACTGGGTATTATAAACACAAAACAGAAACAGACTCCTGCTGATGTCAATGGTTAGCCAGATGAAGTCCCAGATCCACACTGGAGACCTGCCGTTCCCGTTCCCATGTTGATCCTGAGATCCCACATGATCCCAGGGTGGTCGTATAGACTGACATGTGTTTGCTCACATGTTGTTCACACCCCCTGGTTCTAATATCTGTGGCCTGGTGTGGATTGAAAGGCGATATGCGTAGCATATCCACTCAAGATGAACAAATATCTCTTTCTGCACGTAACCACTGTGTAAAAAACATAGCAGCTCATCCAAAATAGCATCTCTCTTACTCCTACCTCATCTATCGTATTAAACTCATAAATGTACATATACTGTACACATACTGTATAAATATTTAAACACTTTGCACATACACATTTCATCACGGTTGGCAGTGCCAGAGACCCATTCATTTTCATTTTTTTAAATGTTGTTGTTCATGAATGAATGTCCTATTTTATGCTTCAATATACAACATATACAAATAACAAAAAATCAAACAAATTAAACATTGGCCAAATTGTCAAATACTGTGAAAATAGCAGATCTACATGCTCTGATCTACAAGCATGTGTAGCATCTGTAGCATGTTGTGAGTTGTGTAGCATGTAGATCTGCTATTTTCACAAAAGAACCGCGTTTTACAAAATGTAATTCCCTAACTCTTAGTGCTCGTCAGGGTGGGGGTAGGGGTCTGGGGTCCCCAGTTAAAATATGATTATTTTGGGGGTCGTGGCCTGAAAAGGTTGAGAACCACTGTGCGAGGGCAAGTGCTACGGGCTACGGTGGAGAGGTGAATCTTCAGATTAGGTAGAACATTCGTACTGAGTCTGCAGTTCTAATTGCAATGGGGATTTCGTTCCACAGTTTGGGAGCCAGAATGGAGAAGAGAATTAAGAGTCTGGGACGTGTGGAGCTTTCCGGATGTTCTAGCCAAGGTTCTGTCAGCTTCCCTGTGTTGTGCTGATCTGAGTGAGCGGGAGGGGTTGTAGGTTTGGATCAGGCTTTGAAGATATGGGGGGGCTTGGTTGCTTTGCAGGCCAACATCAGTGTTTTGTACTCTGTGCGGGCAGCAACTGGGAACCAAAGGAGGGAGCGGAGAAGGGGGGCGACTTATCTCCCTTCGGGCTGCCGAGCGTCTAGGCCGAGCGTCTAGTCGGCGGCCGAGCGTCTAGTCGGCGACCTGGCCAACTCGGGAACAATGTAAATAGGGAATGAATGCCTCGCCCTTTAATACAAACCCCATTATACCTGTTGTCATAGGATCCGTTTTTGACCATCTGTTTGTGTGTGTCCATGTATGCCCATATATGGAGATATATGTCTGTCTACGTCCATTTTATGCCCATATATGGGGATCTCTGTAGGACCCGTTTTGACCATGTGTTTGCCTGTGTCCATTTATGCCCATGTATGGAGTTATCTGCCTCTAAGCGTCCATTTTATGCCCATATATGGAGATCTCTGTAGGACCCGTATTGACCATCTGTTTGCCTGTGTCCATTTATGCTCATATATGGAGATATCTGTATATGTCTATCTGCATCCATGTTATGCCCATATATGGAGATCTCTGTATCTATTTGTGCCTCCGATTGTGTTGCAGACACAGTGCCGGTTCCCCCTTTAACTGTTCTGCTGCTGTAGACGGCGCTCACCGTCATTGAAAGGGTTAATACCATGGCGCCGTTGACGGTGAGGACTGTCAATCTTACTGTATATACAGTAAAGATATTATTACTTACTGTACGTCGCTCCGGTCCCGCCCGCATCGGTAATGTCCGCGATTTGTTTACAACGCACGTCGGGCGTGCACGCGAAGTTAACGTCCTCCATAGTAAATCCATTGAGAGGCCCATAAAGAGACCTCATTTTCTCCAAAAGGGACATTCTTATACAAAGGATGGTCTCCACTCTCCAGTGTTGTACACAAACGCTGGGCGCAGCCATGTTCTCTTCTGGGCTCACACTGTCATGTGACTAGATGACGTAATCGTTGCCGTCAAGTGATAATCCAAAAAAACTAAAACAACCCCCTTCCAGCCCTTCAAAATAATAGCGGCGGCCTATGGAGGAAACGGCGTGGCACCGAGGCACCAAGCAACCTTCAGATTAAGAGGCACTATTAGTGTTAATGCAAACGCCATTATATACCTGTTGTCATATATGGACACAGGCCATATGTTTGCCTGTGTCCATTTAAGCCCATATACTGTATGAACATCAGAACACGTCATACTGATGACATTCAATACGTAGCCTCGGAAACCCAGACTTCTTTTGGTGATCGGAAGAAAAAGAAGTCTGGGCAAACCCCCCTATAACTGTGCTGGCTCATGACATTTTAATTGTATAAATAAATGTAGCCGTTCAGATATCTTATTTTACATCAGTATTGTTCATGTGAACTGGCTTGTTTAGGCTTATCCATTATAATGATAAAATCAATATGATTTATCAGTCGTTTTCCACCGCGGATCACTTCCTCATTTACTCAAAGTAGACAGCAGGGGGAGTCATGTCCCTCCTCATTTACTCAAAGCAGACAGCAGCAGAAGTCATGTACCCCTCTGCGTCATTTTGAGACGTCGGAGGACGCGGCGAGATCCGCCGGCCAACAAATAATGTCCGCGTTCCCTCAGAGTGTTCAATACGTAACCATGGCATTTTGTGTTGACTCATGTAACGTACGTGATGTCAGATGTCACATTGAGTTAGCGCTTGCGCTGATTTCCTCCGGAACAGCCTGATGTCAACAATCAGCTCCGCATAAGGAGATTCCGAACGCTTTGCGCCGGTTTCGGAAAACCGCGAGTCGGGCCGGGCCGAGTCCCGACACTGCACTCCACTATGAACGGTGAAAGTGAACGAATCGTTTGAACAGATCATTACCATGAACGTGAACGAAATGATTTGTTCACTGAAATGAACTGGATTGCCCATCGCTACCACACTCCCCCTTCAGCAGCAACGACAACGCCCAAAAAAAAACACTTTCAGTCTGAATAATAACGTGAAACCAAATGGAAACAAAGGCATGCACGTTAGGCTGCAGTACTGCGGTTGAACTGTTACTGTACATCTGTAGGGCGTCACGCGCCCCCAAACATTCAATGATACGTCAGCAGCAGTCTACTTTCCCTCACCCCAAAGCCATCATTAGTTCATAGCCTGTGTTCTTCTGGCTCCATTAAGCCTGTCTTTTGATGTCTACTGCCCTTTGTTCCAGTCGGGGGGGAGGAAGGTATCTCTGAAGTCTGAAGATGTCTGGGAGAAGAAACCTTCAACTCTCCCGAGGACGCCTTGTGGAAGGTCTCCCGCTGTGCGCTGCAGTTTCAAACCACCTCCAAGACGCTATTGTAGTGTGTGTGTGCGCGCACACTTGCGTTGCACACGTTTATGCGCATGTGTATGAGTGCTTGCATTACAATTGTGAGGGCCAGATGTCACTACAAGAATACTAGAATTTGAGAAAATAAGAAATGACGACCTTGTGAGGATAATTTCCGTGGTCCCCACAAGGTAAATGCTTGTTGGATGGTTTAAAATGATTTGGGGAGTCTTACAATCTTACAATCAAAGTTTCAGGTTGGACTTTTTAGACATTTAGATGTTAGGATTAGGGTTTGTGAGGGGTTGGGGGATAGAGTAATACCTAGGCGTTTAATTTTCTACTTTTGGTGTATGGCATATAAGTATAAGAACAGTATATACAACTCAGGCTTTAAAGTGAAAGTCAAAAAATTGCACACATTAAAAAGAAATTCTACAGTTTCTAAAATGTCAATGTCCATGTCATGTCCTCACAAATATAACGATACCAACATCTGTGTGTGTGTGTGTGTGTGTGTGTGTGTGTGTGTGTGTGTGTGTGTGTGTGTGTGTGTGTGTGTGTGTGTGTGTGTGTGTGTGTGTGTGTGTGTGTGTGTGTGTGTGTGTGTGTGCATGCACGTGAGTGTGTGTACTGGTTTGCAGGGGAAATCTTTATTATGATCAAATGGTTTGCGAAGTCACTCTCTCTCTCTCTCTTGATAAGATCTCTCTCTCTGCATGGTTGATGATGTCTTGATGATAGGAACAAATAGCGACCGCTGAGAAAACGTGTTTGTTCAGTGTCTCTGAGCCGTGCATAGCGCCAAGGCTCTCTGCATAGCGTCAGTCCCAGAGGCCCCTGGGTCTAATCTGCGGGGTCAGGGGGTCCTGGGGGGTCCCGGGGGTTAGCCAACACGGGGCGCGAGCCCTGCAGGGGATCACACCTCCCGTCTGGGTTCACGTCACATGCGTGGCCCCTTTGTCTCCGTTAGCCGACATGGAACTCCGTAATCTCCTACCGAAAGAAAACATGCATTCACACGACGTTTCGTCGTGTGAGAAAAGGGCCATAAAATGTAAATAATTGTATTAATAAAATTCATAGATTCATAGATGTTGGACCCGGTTTCGTCCCCAAACCTATTCTGTCCTAAGCACGTTGTTGGCATAGTTTGTATGTATTCTGAAGCATTTCACAGCAAACATGTACGTCCAAAACCATTACTTTACAAGAAATAAAAATACTACTTCTGTGTACCAATGGATCCAATCCAATGTGCTGTACTTATTAGGGTTAGGGTTAGGTATAACAGATGCACAGACTTTCAACCTGTCCATATTTTGGGCAGGTCATAATATACAAAAACATTCCAAAATGTTCCTATCTAAAACAAAAACAAAAAAACTCCACAAAAAATAAAGTCTTCAAGCTTACAGATCTGCAATTCTTCAGTTTTCAAAGTATAGATTAGGGCAGATTAGGGCAGTGTTTCCCAACATTTTTAGACCCAAAAGAGAGATTACATGTTTGCCCGGGACCCATATAGTGAACATTGCAGATCTCCAAGCTCGCTCGTAATTATTATTATCTTGTATTAATGGCATTTCTTAGATTTGTTTGTTTGTTTTAGGGTCCATACCCACAAATCCATACCCACAAATGGGTCTGTTTGGGAAACAGTGGAATAGGGCATTGATTTACGAAAAAGACAACATATGGAGATACAAAGTCTCTGCCCCGACAGTGACCATGTGAAACCTCCGAATATTCCTCCCCTCAACCCCCCACCTCTCCACCCATCAGCTGACATCCAACCTCATAATACGTCTCATTATTCTTCCCATGACGAGACCCCGGTCCCCTCCCCAACCCCCCCTCTCCCCCCTCCTCCCCTGCATGGCGGGTTAAATACAGAGGTCCTGCAGAGGTCCTCCACACATAGCTCTCTTCCACGGGCCCCGGGAACAGAGCTCTATCCCCGGGGCCGGGGTTTAGCTGACCCACTGGCCCCCCATGCACGGGGGGCCCGCAGAGTGAGTGGGGGTGGGCCGGGGGGCCGGGGGACCTCTGCGAACCGGCTTTAATTATATTAGCGTCAAGTATTTCAGACCCCTTGGCCTTGCCTTTCAAAAGCACTTTAAGTCAGGACGGCTTTCATCGCCGGCTGATTTCCACTAAATGGCGGTTTTGTCCCTCGTCACAACAGTTTGCGGGACAAGGTCACGTCGCATTCCTGAGGTGGAGGATGAGGGTGGCTCTTTTCGACCTCCTCTCTCATCGCCGGTGCTTTTGTGGCCGAGGAGGCCCCCATGACGGACAGCGATGCTTCGCCGGTGTTTTCTCCCTCTACTACTGGGTGGTCAGCGTGATATACTGTACATATGATTATGGGTAAATGATGTCATGAACTACCTCATGACATCATTTACCCATGACATTCATTAACCCTGCCATACCCTGGTGTCTCTATTATTATTAATATATTTTTTCACACTTTTTCATTACAGTATTTTCAATATCTTTCAACCATGGAAAATCGGTGACACGAGAAAGGAAATAGCAGCATAAAGTATTATGTATTACTAGAAGCTTGGTCGCCCATACATGGAGATCTCTGCAGACACAGTGCCGGTTCCGTAAAACACTGATGTCATGTCAGACATGAGATACGTGGATTACATACATACATACCGGTACACGCATGCTCACAGAGACTTCTCGCATTTATTGTAAGATTATAGATGTTCAAAAATCGCAGATACGCAAGCTCTCATAGCTTATACAATGGGCTATTTTCCAGTAGAGGGTAATGCGCATGCATAAAGGGAATGGCAAATCGAGTGGCAAAGTGAGTTTAATGTTGTTTAATGCAATCAGATAGTACTTTCATATTTATGGGCTGTCATGGCCAGAAAGTAGTTTGTTTGCCACTCAGTAGGCGTTCCCGTATAACTTCCGGGTATGATGATGATGACACGCGCACTCTCTACTGTATATCCAAAACGTAGAGTTTAAGTGAATAACAAACACAGGTGTAAAACATACGCTTGTGTATTTAACATGTAACATCCAGTTTGTCTCTCCCTATACTGTATTGTTGTGTGTGTGTGTGTGTGTGTGTGTGTGTGTGTGTGTGTGTGTGTGTGTGTGTGTGTGTGTGTGTGTGTGTGTGTGTGTGTGTGTGTGTGTGTGTGTGTGTGTGTGAGAGTGTGCGTGCGTGCGTGCGTGCGTGCGTGCGTGCGTGCGTGTGTCGGCCCATCTCCCTGTATGATGTTTGTCTCTCAGGGTTGAGTTGTGCGCCCTCGGGGAGCCGGGCTGCTGGCCGCTATCCCAGTTGGACGCACTTTAAACGTATACAAAATGAATAATTAACAGTCAGTTGAAAGCGCGAGCTTGCAACGCTCCCAGCCCCACATAATGCCGTTGTATATTCTGTGCATCATCATCTCATCTCCCGCCGGGACGCGGCGGTGAAATTAGCGTTGTGTTGCACCTAATTGCTCAGGCTCTGGCAAATTAACGGGCTCTTTACTCACCTCTGTCTCCGTGAAATGCTATTCAAGCTGTTTTGTCTCGTGAATAAATCGACATATTTACACATGAAAGGATTACGCATCTCCGTTAATTACGCTGAGTTTGCAGCGGCATTGTTAGCTAAGACATCACAGGCGCACGCTCGCGCGCGCAAGCACACACACACACAGTCGCAGATATAGCCCTGATTGTTGAGCATTACCAGCGATGTTCTGCTCTGTGTCAGCGCCGCGGCGATTGCCTCGAACTGATGTAAGCTCTCCCCGTCGCGTTCATAATGGAAGCCACATTGATCTACACTAGCGTTTGTTGCTAATGGTAATGGCCGGTGTAATTTGCGGAGATATACTGAGCCCCGCGCGGCCGTAGTTCCGTGTACATTCGGTGCGTTTTCCCTTTCGCTGCAGTTCCCCCGCCTTGCGCAGCAAGCGCAATGGCCTTAATAAATACAAGCTTTTAGCCGTGCCACCAGCAATGAAGGCACTTCATTGTATTTATGGGCCCCAATAACATTAAGACTTTAAAAGTAGATGTCGGCTAAATGCCGTTTCCAACTCTGTACGACAGGCCTCTTTAAATCAGACAACACTTAAGTACTTTTCTTTGCTGAGACCATGGCAGTGGCGGATAAAGTATAGAGGAAATAGACCATGTGATGCAACAGCATGTTTGCAGTTTCTTGCAGCTTAATGAAATGCACTGCACTTTAATTCACATGATATGCTGCAATTCATAAGCAAGCACTGTTTGAACAAGAAATAAACCTCAACCATGATGACCACAACTTTACCCTAACTATAAACCTAACCCAAATGACTTCCCTTAAAGGTAGTAGGCCAGGGGCCAATTCTGATATCTTCACAAATTGGTACCACCCAAGGTGAACGTACATTTTTTACATTTTCGACTTCCTACATGTCTCTAGTTTACATTTTGGTATGATAACCCTTTCTGAGACTCAGCTTAATTGATGTTATCAGCCGCTAGAGTCGGTCTCCCATCGACTTTCTATACAGGAGGAAAATACCCAGAAAATGTGTTTTTTTCTGGGTATTTAAGTAGGATGTGAGGGGCAAGGGGTTTGTCATGATGCTGAATCCATTGCAAGCATTTGTTTTGCACAAAAAAACATTCCTTGGGCTATGCGAGACTAAGATCACTGCATCCATCCCATTCAGTGGTGGAAAAAAGTGCTCACATACTTTACGGTAAAAGTACCATTACTGCAATGTAGAAATACTATAATTACAAGTCCGGAATTCAAAATGTATGAAACTCTTAGAATCAAAATGTACTGAAAGTACCAAAAGTAAAAGTACCAAAATGTTTGAAAATAGCAGATCTACAAGCTCACAACGCGTCACTAAACTATTCCAAAGTATTTATTCTACAGTATGCTGCTCTATTGTGCTCTATTATTCCGTAATATGTTTGTTGTAGTTATGAAAACCTCTGAACTGGAGGAAACAGCATTGGTTCTCACAATGCTGTCACAAGTGTGTGTGTGTGTGTGTGTGTGTGTGTGTGTGTGTGTGTGTGTGTGTGTGTGTGTGTGTGTGTGTGTGTGTGTGTGTGTGTGTGTGTGTGTGTGTGTGTGTGTGTGTGTGTGTGTGTTGACATGATGGAGGGGAATACCCCTGGATGACGTCATTCAGCGTATTGCCAGCAGGCCAGGCATTCTTCATGTGTAAATTCACACGTGTTTGTGTTTTGTAAACATTATTGTCCAGTATAAGAAATATAATATGATGCAGCCTGGAGTAGATGTTTACACACAGGAAGCCTTTGTTGCTGTACGGCAGTTAAGATCAGGATCAATCTCACTCTGTCCACACACACACACACACACATGCATGCGCACGCACGCACGCACGCACGCACGCACGCACGCACGCACGCACGCACGCACACACACACACACACACACACACATTTTGGCCCCGACAAAACAAGTTGGCCAGCTTGTATTCCTACCATCAGCTGCCTGATGAACACTGGTTGGAGCTAAGTCGAGAGAGGGAGAGAGAGAGAGAGAGAGAGAGAGAGAGAGAGAGAGAGAGACAGAGAGAGAGAGAGAGAGAGAGAGAGAGACAGACAGACAGAGTTGTTCTCCCTGTGTTTCCTAGAGTAGATACCCTCACAAAAACATCTTGTAATCCTGGTCACTATATACTGCCTCCCCCTGGCCAGCCGGGGTGCCTGAGGATCACCCAGGCTGGCCAGGGTTAAGAGCCCAGGATTAAAGGTGGTTGCACACTGCTGCGTTTTTCGGGCCGAATATCGGAGTGAATTTCGGAGAACGCAAATAAAAAAATCAACCTCACGTTATGTCAGTCACGTTTGCACACTGCCGCCTGTTTCGCGCACCACTCAGTCCCTTGCTCTCTCTATCTCCCTCTCTCTCATTGCCCTGAAAAACGCATTTCGCAACGAAAAACGCAGCAGTGTGCAACCACCTTAAGAATGAGAGAGAGAGATGCATACACTATAAATTCTCTCTCTTGAGTCTCTCTCTCTCTCTCTCTTTTTCTCTTTCACTCATTTCACTCATTTCACTCACTCACTCACTCACTCACTCACTCACTCACTCACTCACTCTTTACACAGCCTTGCAGAGTCATGTACATTACATTTGACATAATGTGAATATCTGATGAGCAGCTTGGTGCCCTCGAGTTGCCTCTGCCACCGCTGTATGTGTGTGTGTACAGCATGTGTGTGTGTGTGTGTGTGTGTGTGTGTGTGTGTGTGTGTGTGTGTGTGTGTGTCTCTCTCTCTCTCTCTCTCTCTCTCTCTCTCTCTCTCTCTCTCTCTCTCTCTGTAGATGAGTATAGATCAGCGTCCTCCTCCTACCCAGCTTAGGTGAATCAGTTGCCATGGCAATCGTACCCAAATAACTACCAGTGGAGGTGGCATGCTAATAACGGTTATTATTGTACAAAGTGATAGACTTTCCTTCTCTTCAGAACAGTAGAGGACAGAGAGAAACTGTGGTTTTCAAGCCTTTCCACATCAAGGTCCATTATTTATTCTGCATTTGAGCCAGGGACCATTTTTTTTAGATTCAGCCTCTCAGACCAAAGACTTTTAATATTTTGTTATCGTTGGATAGGATTTCCATGCTGTATTGATGTGGTACCATGGGAAAGATAACAGGCAAACGTTGATCAGAATAAGAATTATTCTACATATTCTAATTGTGTAAACTTATTGTAAATTAAGTAGCCTAATGCAGATAAGTAACAATAGTTCGACCCTTGAGAGAAATGAAACGGGTCCATTTGGTTTTGTTTTACACTCTCGAGTTAAATCTCTCTCTCTCTCTCTCTCTCTCTCTCTCTCTCACACACACACACACACACACACACACACACACACACACACACACACACACACACACACACACACACACACACACACACACACAACCTGTCAAGAAGTTCCTGCGACATGCAGACTGCAGAGAGAAACAATGCGTGTTGTTTTACCTCGTACAGTTTCAGTTCCATCACCAGTTCAGCTGGAACAGACGTAACGCAGGCCTTTACATCACAGTAACGGCATTACTGAATGGGAAATGGACTGCGTTACGCTGTTAGTTACATAGAAAAGTACGTAACGCTGTTACATTGTAACGCGTTATTCCCAACACTGGCGGTTACGGTTACACAATATCCCTTCACAGGGACACAAAAACATCTTCTAAGGCAGTGGTTCTCAACCTGGGGTCGGGACCCCCAGGGGGGTCCCCAACATATTTTGAGGAGTCCCCAGATGATTAACTTAATGTGAAACATTGTTTTCTCACTCAACAGTGAACAAAGCAACATAACGTTTAAGTGTATAGAGGGTATCTGCACATGTCTAAAGTGACAATTTAAGGACTTTTTAAAACATCTAAAATGACAAATTATATATTGGTCAAAATGTCAAATATTAGAGGCAGAAATTGTGAAAATAGGCAATCTACATGCGCACGACGCCTCGGGTTGCGAGGCGTTGTGAGCATGTAGATCTGCTATTTTCACAATAGAACTGTGTTATACAAAATGTAATGGCTCAACTCTTAGTGCTCGTCAGGGTGGGGGGGTCCCCAGTTAAAATATGATTATATTGGGGGTCGCGGCCTGAAAAGGTTGAGGACCACTGTTCTAAGGAGCGATGGCTTCTTTGCAGGTCTGCTGGCGTGCGTGCGTGCGTGCGTGCGAGAGGGAGAGAGAGAGAGAGAGAGAGATGATTGCTCATCTCACATTGATATTTCAGCTCTCTCGGCATTCAGGAGCTTTGATAACAAGTCTATTTATCTATTTGAAGGCCCTTTATCCACAAGGGAGAGGAGAGAGGGGCGGGGGGGGGGGGGGGGGGGTGAATGAGTGAGAAATAGGGATTGAAACAGAGCAAGTGAGACAGAAAGAAAGAAAGAAACCAAAGAAAGGTGTCAAGAAACAAAAAAGGAGCAAAAATAGACCTGTTAGTGCTGCTGATGACTTGGATGTGTGTTGTCTTCTATGCTCCATCGCCATAGCAACATTTGTTACCGCGTAGCACATTAATGGATGCAGGCGCGTCGCACCAAATGATGGGCTCTGGGTACAAGGATTCACTGCGGGCCCCCCGTGAATGCTCTTCATAGGGGGAACTGGGAAATGCATTATTACGCATTGTTTTGTGCTTTAACTATTGAAAATTAGCAGATATACAAGCTCACAGCGAGCTTGTACATGTATCTGCTATTCTTTTAAAACTTTGTCTTTGACTATTTCAAATCCTTCTAAGGTTGTCAGTGGTGCTAAAACATTTTCATGTCAAGGACCCCCAAAATGTAGGTATTTGGCCACGGACCTCCATCTCAAAATATTTAGTTCCAGGGACCGACCCACCCCCCCAGAAGCAAAATTTGAGTTACAAATGTTCGCTTAAAAAATACATATTTTCAAAGATTTGCATACATTTTAACAAGCAGATCTACAAGTTCGCAGCCCAGCACCGAGTGCCGCGCTGTGAGCTTGTAGATCTGCTATTTTTCAATCGCTAAAGTATAAAATAATAAAGTCCCCTCCACCTTGGGCCCTAGTAACTCAGTCCCACTTTCCCCCCTCCCCTTGTGACGCCCCTGAATGGATGGGTAATATAGCCTCTCCTCTCCTCTCCACTCCTCCAATCTCCTCCTCCTCCTATGTTGTTTGTTGCCCTCGTTCATCGTCTGTTTGAAACGAATCACCGCCTGATGTTCTCCTGATAGGAGATGGGTCTGATAGACTGTGATCATAACAGTTGGCTCCTGCAGGACAGTATATCAGGTACTCTCTGCCAGAGCTTTGAGCCCTTTTGGCTTAGCGGTGGGAAATGAAACCCAAATAGCTGATTTCAGGTTCTTTGAAGCTGCGGTGGGAGTCAGGGAAGACACATGCAGATTTTCAGGGATATTAAAGAGGGCTTAAGCCCCTATCATAGTAGGCACCGCGGTGATAAGCTATCCACCGCGGTGTAGTCTTTTTTAAGTAATAAAACTACAACATTGTGTCATTACCCCGACACATCTCTCTGTTTTTACTATCAGACAGATCGACCCATCACCCCGTTCACTGATTGGTCGATCTAGACCAGTCAGTCATAGTGATAGGACTTCACTGTGACTGACTATGATGGCCTCCACTTGTTTTCTCACTTTAGGTGGATAGCTTTACACCTAAAATTTGCGGTGAATAGCTCTTCACCCTGGACTCTGATAGAGGCTTTACACTTCATCGACTAAAACTATTTTCGGCGACTACCTTTTTTCCACTGACGAAAACTAAATAAAAACAATATAAAATCTAAGCTATGATGACTAAAACTAAGACTAACATAGACAATTTTGTCAGCAAATAAAAAGGACTAGTGGAGAAGAGACAAGGCATTTTATGTTTGGTTGAGCTGTGAAAAGTGGATACGATCCAAGCTCACTCCCCAGTCCCATGTAAGCATAATATGGCATTCGTGGATTATGGCACAATCAACTTAAATTATGAAAACCCAATGAGAATGTCAGAATACCATTCTGATCAAATATGGTAAGTTCATTTTGAAAGGTTGAACAGAAAAAAGACAGCACAGCTCTTCAGCCACGATGCATATAATTTAGTGAAATAACGTTCATAATGTTGTGACCTTATACCGTAGATCTACTGTTTTGTTTTTGTTTTTATAAACGTTCATTAATCGTACTCGAGACAAAGGTTTAAAATATTCATGATATTGATTTGATGTCGTAGCATGAAAATAGCACAAACTTGAGGTTCAACAATCTGCTATTTGTTGTAAAGAAAAAAGTAGGCCTGTAGGCTATAGGATTTAAGTGGTTATGAACATGATGTAAAAATGTAAGCAAGGTTGAAAGGTTGAAAAGAAAAAGACTGCACAGATCTTCAGGCACTATGCATATCATTTATTGAAATAACCAACGTTTCATCTTGGTTATAGATTATATTCATTGTGGCTGAAGAGCTGTGCCGCCTCTTTCTTTTCAACCATTATTATCACCTCACCAAGGTGTGCGTGCCTCCTTCTGTGCTTTTTTACGTTTATTTTGAAAGGCATCAGATCTCAAGTAAAAAAACTATTACAACCAGTAAGACTCCCTAAATCGGGAGATAAGCGACCATCAGGTCGCATACACAAACTTTAGAAGGCAATGGTAGGCAATCAGGAGGGAATATGGGAAATGGGACAGATCCATGTTGATGACATGACTTTAGAGATACTGTGTACCGCTTTGCGTGATTTTAGGGCAAAATCTGTAGGAGCAGTGTCCAAAAATGTGTCTTGCAAGAATGGGCCTCATGGTGGCGCTAGAAGAGGGTCATGTGATAAATGAGGGGTGGAGGTTGTGGTTTGGCAGCCAAGGAGTGTGTGTGCAAAGTAAATTATAATAATAAGGAAGAATGGCAGCGACCGTATGTCAGGTTTGTCAAGATTTCAAAGTTTATATATCGTCGTTGTCGGGTGGAAACCTTGCAAAAAAAAAAAAAAGCTTGCACATTTGGAACTTGGAGATACAAGGTTTCTGCCCGACAGTGATGATAAACTGTGAAGCTATGCACCTAGGGCAACAAGGCCTTCTGCTGTACAGCCCCATCTGTCTGTGGAATGCTCTCCCTGAACACCTGAGAGCACCATCAGTCCACTGATGCTTGAAATGGACTGAAAACCTACCTTTTTAACAAAGCCTTGTATTAATTATTCTTGTGTGTGTGTGTGTGTGTGTGTGTGTGTGTGTGTGTGTGTGTGTGTGTGTGTGTGTGTGTGTGTGTGTGTGTGTGGGTGTGTGTGTGGGTGTGTGTGTGTGTGTGGTGTGCGTGCGTGCGTGCGTGCGTACGTGCGTACGTGCGTGTGTGCGTGCGTGCGTACGTGCGTGTGTGCATGTGTGTGTGTGTGTGTGTGTGTGTGTGTGTGAGTGTGTCTGTGTGTGTGTGTGTGTCTATACCTGTCTTTTACAGGGGGTCCACCCTATGTTCCCCAGGTTCTATGTTCCCCACAGATTAAAATGCACCAGGTTAGCATTCACCAGCGTTAGTTTTACTGAGGTTAGGAATTAGGGTTAAGGTTAGGTTTAGGTGGTAAATGGGGAACATAGAACCTGGGGAACATAGAACCTAAGGTCCCATTTTTAAACCTTGTAGCAATTTGAGATTTGTAAGATTTAAGTGCGTTATAAATCAAATGTATTATTATTATTATATAAAAGAAAAGGCTGATATGTCCCTTTAAGAATAGGTGGCGAGTTGACCCCAGTGTTGATTTCGTCGACTAAAACTATGACGAAAAATGTTTGTCGATGTTTTTTTCACTGACAAAAACTAAACAAAAACTAAGCTGTGGTGACTAAAACTAAGACTAAATATATTGACAATTTCGTCAACAAAATAAAAACTAGACTAAAACGTTAGAGAGGGACGAGTGGAGAAGAGAGTCATTTTATGTTTTGTTGCTCTCAGGTGTTGCGTGCTGAAAATAGCTGATCTACAAGCTAGCGCGATGCGTTGTGAGCTTGTAGATCTGCTATTTTCAACACACAACCAAGTGTAAAATCAGTCATTACGATGCCATCAAGGCCTGCCAAAATAAATTGTAGTCTTATGACATAAAATCTTATGATATTTAGTCGACTAAAATTAGACTAAAACTAATACTTTTCAGGTGACTAAATTATGACTAAAACTAAATGACATTTTATTCAAAGGACTATGACTAAAACTAAATCAAAATGTGCTGTCAAAAACAACACTGGTTGACCCCTCATAGACCAAAGGTGCCTCCCAGAGGCGTCCTCTTTGTGAGCAGAGTGTGAGGACGTGTCTCCTCTCTGTCTGTCACCCCAGCTGTGGGGGGAGCGGGCTGTCTGTCACAACCCCCCACACTGCTGCATGGGGGAGAGAGCAGTCGACCAGATCTGCGTTAAGGTTCTTAACCATGAGCTCCTTCCTTGGCAGGGATTCAGTGGCGTCAGTTCAGCAAAAGCTAGGGCATGGCAAAGATGGGCGTCCTCAAGGAAAAGAGACATTACATTTTGTATAACACGGTTCTATTGTGAAAATAGCAAATCTACATGCTCTAGATCTGCTATTTTCACAATGTCAGTTTTTTACCCAGGTTTCTACGGTTTCTTGGGCTGGATATGGCAGCCTGGAACAGTTGTTCAAGTGCAGCTCAAGGTTATAATAGTTTTGGATTTTTCCATTAGTTTTTATTTGTATTAGTTTTGAGGTTTTGTTTTCAATTACAGTTTAGTTTTAATTTGTTTTTAAAGTGAGGTTGCTAGTTTCGTTTTGTTTTTATTTTTTGAAAATGCTTAGTTTTAGTTTAGTTTTTATTAGTTTTAGTGTTAGTTTTAGTCTTTTACGTAATATGTGGTATTTGTCAGGGGTGAGATTAAAAAAGCTCCGGACAAAGTATTGTCTAATAAAGAAAATCAACAAAACATCATATTGTTGAGAGTGGCAGGAATGTTGAGACATACAACTTCTCTCTTTGACCTCACCAACTGGTGTTTTTTTATTTTTTATTTCCACTAAAGACAAAAGACGAAAACTAAGGAGATTTTCTCTATAATTTTAGTTTATTTTAGTTAGTTTTGTAGACACACAATATCGTTTCAGTTAGTTTTCGTTTTTGGAGCTGTGTGAAACACAGGCTCCCTATACGTGGCTTTGTGGGTCTGTCTGTCTGTGTGTGTGTGTGTCTGTATGTAGCCTGAACTTCCTAAACTTCGGCACGCTACTAGTCCCACAGTTTTGCCACCACACACTCGCGCCATATGTCAAATCGACCGGCTTACTCGGGAATTGTGGGCTAGTAACTTGCTAAGAGAAAGGTTCAATAGTTTAATTGATATTAATTTATTAGTGAATTAATTTTCCCCATTGACTTATAATGGGAATCGCAAAAACTCACATTCAATTATTTGTCTCTCGCAAACCATAGGGGCTAGAGTTTCAAGACTTGGAGAGGAGGTTCATAATGATTTCAAGGATTAAATAAAAAATAATTGTGTCATTTGGCCGCATGGTGGCGCCATAACACCCCACTTTACGTTTTGGCCTGTAACTCTTGAACCGTAGGTCGGAAAATTAAAAATATTTTTTCCCTGGATTCCTTGGGTCATGACGCATCTTCCCATATAGGCCACGCCCATTTGCGCCATGATAGATTTTCCGCCATCTTGAATTTTCTCCAAAACACACTTTTTGCTCCTTTTCCTACATATTTTCTTCAAATGTCACAAAAATCGGTACACATGATCCACACACACACACACACACACACACACACACACACACACACAGCTCCACTTCACACGGGTGTGATTTTTAAAAAAAGCTTAGTTTTAATTTTTATTTCAGTTAACTAAAATGTTTTTCCAATCTAGTTTTCGTTTTTTAGTTAGTTTTCGTTTACTATAATAACCTTGGTGCAGCTAAACTTGGCATGTTAGTAAACGTGCCACAATTAACAATAATGCATTACAAACCCGTGCAGCTGACCTGCGGAACCTGGGAATATACCATTTTGTCAAGCTGGGAAGAATACAAGTGTGGAGAATATAACCATAATACCTTGTTAAAGTGACCATTTTGTTAAATTTTGCATTTGTAGTTATTTTACTGTAATTTAACAACATAATAAGCAGCGCAGATAGACAAAGAGTACATTCATGGATTTATATTTAAAAGTAACTTTTATTCACCCCCCTGGACCCAGGGTATGGCAGCTGCATACCCCTGCCATACCCAACTGACGCCCCTGCAGGGATTGAAGGAGTCAAGGTGGACTGAGCTTTTCCTTGGGTTCAGAGACGTCACGTCTCTCCCTGAAAGGCAGCTGGCGGTGTACCCGTACAAAAGCTGTTGAAAAGCGGACAGCAGAGTTCCAGTGGAGGATTGTAGTTACACAGTAACTAAGTAAAATCCTTGTAACTCAGAGAGAAATGTTGGACCCTTATGGGTCCATTTGCTTATGTTTGTACACTGACTCAGAGTTAAAGGAGGAACAATTGATATTTTCTTATATATTTGCTTAAATGAGTAGTTCACCCCCAAAATGACTTTTTATCTATTGATTACTCACGCCATGGAAACTTGAGTTCAATAATATTTTTTTGTATTTGTTGCATTCCTAAGACAAAGAAATGATCATAGTAAATTTACCCCCATTGATTCGGGATGGGGACCCGGATGATGGGGAGTAATGCATTTGGGTTCCCATCCGGAATCAATGGGGGTAAAATGTACTATATATATATATATATATATATATATATATATATATATATATATATATATATATATATGGCGGAGAGAGTCGCAGCCCCAGCCTGAAGCCTCAAAAGTCTAGTATCTGCTCTCGTTCCATAGGGATGTCCCTTTGGCGTGATGGTTAAGATATTGGACTTTCACGCGGGAGACCCGGGTTCAAAGCCGGGTGGGGAGGTTCGGATCGCCTCTGTTACATATATATATATATATATATATATATATATATATGTATATATAGTACATGGTATATATGTCTTAGGAATGCGACAAAATTCCAAAAAATATTATTGAACTCACGTCTCCATGAGGTCAGTAATCAATAGAAAAAAAGGTCATTTTGGGGGTGAACTACTCCTTTAAGATTCTGATATAAGTCATTGCTATAGTGTTTGTTCAGTAACAGAGATCTATCTCCTTGTCTCTCCCAGCTCTTTAATAAACAGAATATGAATCTTCACCAATTTTATACTGTCACTGTCAGGAGAGCGAACTCATACAGGATACAGGATAGTTATATACAGTAACAAACAACAAAAGTATGAATAACAGACAACTTTAAGACTATAAAATAAAATATAAGCTGATAAATGATCTTTCTGGGTTTCTCGCGCCTGATTAATGAGGAATCGAGCAGATCTACAAGCTCACAGCTTCTAGACCGTTTACACTATTAGAATACCTGCCGTTTGCTCGAAATCATTCCATTTGAAGTCTGCGAGACGTCTAATAGTGCCATCTGTGACCTTTGGATCCCGTCTCCTAGATGGAGTATAGTTTGTATCCCATAGCCTGAGGACAGCCGAACATATAATTACCACATGACGATGAGCGAAGGAAGCCTGGGGCCGCTGCAGCATCCAATAATTACACCTTTATTAATTCTTACAGAAGGCTATGTAACTCCCTTTTGACAAAAAAAAGGGTGACAGCAGAGTAAAACATGTAAAGATAAAAGTTTGCACAACTGCTTTGCTCTTCAGTGTTTCGTGTCGTTACTGGGTACATGAAGTTTCGGCCATAGTTGGCAGGTGACAACATTGGTGTAATGATACATTTTAATAGCGATTCGATACATATCACGATTCTTTACGATACAATACGATACAAATTCAAACAATACGGTTCGATTTTAGCTGTCTTCATTTTTATATACTTTGATTTTTTTTAAGTTAAAAACGATATTTCAATGCAGTTACTATATTGTTACACCCCTAGTCACAACACTTGGCCAAGGAGGCTATAGAGCCTCCTTACTTTGAACACCACCATCTGTGAATGAATAAATCATAATCAAATGAATTATTGCTGTTGT
Source organism: Nannobrachium achirus (assembly GCF_963921795.1). Taxonomy (NCBI): domain Eukaryota; kingdom Metazoa; phylum Chordata; class Actinopteri; order Myctophiformes; family Myctophidae; genus Nannobrachium; species Nannobrachium achirus. The sequence goes on from NC_137829.1 coordinate 39,553,873, forward strand.
GGAAAGCCCACCCCATGACAAGTATCCTACTGTATAAACATATTAGCTAGACATTGTTTGCATTTTTTAAATATTTTTAGAGGTTTTACTTTTTTTAAGATGAACTACACTGCTTAAGGCTTGGCAATCTGCTCTAGTGGCACAACGAGTACATATTATTATTTCTTACAGATGATGGTATACCTGCTTGGCCTGGTGATGAAGAACCATAAACAAGGTGCCTTAAAGGCACATAAAAGGACAAAAGGGCAACAATCCGTACTGAATACATAACAGTTTACAGTTTACAGTTTAGGCATTTAGCAGACGCTTTTAATCCAAAGCGACTTACAATAGCAGATAAAAAACATCACAATAATAAACAAGATAATAAGTCAGTACATTAACAGCAATATAACAATGTAAATGGATATCTATCTAGAGAAAAACACAATATAATCAAAGTTCTAAAAAACCTAAAAAACAAAAACAAATGCTAACTAGCTTCATGTATGGTCATTGATTTTACTGTAGTGCTAAGGGTTTAGGTGGAGTCTGAAAAGGTGAGTCTTCAGTCCACGGCGAAAGCTAGCGAGTGAGTCCGTTGTTCTAAGTGCGACAGGGAGTTTATTCCACAACTTGGGAGCCAGGAGGGCAAACTGTCTCGGACGAGTGGATTTTTGCCCTGGAGTTTTTAGCGAGGGTTCTGTCAGCATCCCTGTGTTGGCTGATCTAAGTGAACGGGTGGGGGTGTAGGGGTTCATCAGGTTTTGGAGGTATGGAGGAGCCATACCTTTGGCTGCTTTGAAGGTCAGCATCAGTGTTTTGTATTCGGTGCGGGCCGCAACCGGGAGCCAGTGGAGGCTGCGGAGAAGGGGAGAGACATGTGAGAACTTAGGTTGGTTGAAGACCAGTCGTGCCGCGGCATTTTGGATCAGTTGGAGAGGTTTAAGAGCACATGCCGGGAGACCAGTGAGGAGAGAGTTACAATAGTCAAGTTTTGATATGACAGATGTCTGAATGAGGAGCTGCGCTGCCTCCTGGGTGAGGAACGGTCTGATTTTACGGATGTTATAGAGTGTGAACCTACAGGACCGGGTGACTGATGCAATGTGTGCCTTGAATGATAGCTGGCTGTCCAGGACCACACCAAGGTTTCTAGCAGTAGGAACTGAAGTCACCAATGCATTATCTACGGAAATAGTGAGATCTTGCATGGGGCAAGACTTAGCTGGGAAGAAGAGTAGCTCCGTCTTGTCCGGGTTCAGCTTGAGGTGGTGGGCTGACATCCACTGTGAGATGTCGGCCAGACATGCAGCAATGCGCTCTTCCACCTGGGTGGCAGAAGGGGGGAAGGACAAAAACAGTTGAGTGTCATCAACATAGCAGTGATAGGATAGATTGTGAGCAGAGATTACAGCACCAAGGGATTTGGTGTACAGGGAGAAAAGCAGAGGGCCAAGTACGGATCCCTGGGGGAATAATCCCTGAATCCATATGACACCCAGTCTGTCATAAGGAAAAAAGGAGAACTGGATTTTTGCTCTACACTCCATGCTGGTGGACACAGGCACTTACCTATAGGAGTGTATGTTATGCTATCAGAAACACTCCGGTACATTGTGTTTGTTCAGTGTCCTGTGGGTTTTCTTAGGGAGGGATGTTTAGTTTGGTTTGTTTAATTCCGTGCTAAGAAGGAGATTGTACACACATTGATTAACTTTGTGTCTGGTTCGACAACAGACACCAAAGGTTCTGCCAAGTGCGGCCATCTGGAGGTTCTGGACTTATGACTGAGGGTGGTGGAGCACACGTCGTTCTTTTCGGGCTGGGCAATTCCCAAAAATAAAACTGATAGCACAAACAAAATAGCACAAACTTGAGGGTCCACTATCTGCTATTTGTTGTAAAGAAAAAGTAGGCCTGTATAGGATTTAAGTGGTTATGAAAATGTAAAAATGTCTCTCTTCTCTTCTCTTCTCTTCTCTTCTCTTCTCTTCTCTTCTCTTCTCTTCTCTTCTCTTCTCTTCTCTTCTCTTCTCCAACCCACCTGGCAAAAGGCCAGAAGGCACATCATTGCTCAGTATACATCAGTAAAGACACATTTTATTTTAAGAAATTGAATAAAGCGATGCAGCCAAATGTGTGGATATGGCCCGAAGCTGCAGAATAAAAAGACCAAATTACAAAGAAGCTATCAAAATTGAGGATAAAAAAAAGAAAAGTTTACTATCACAGCTATAAAAGTTACAAGAAATTATTATGATTTGATTCAAGCTGGAGAGGAGAGATAAACATTTCACTGAAACAGACTGAAGTGAAAGCCATGCCGTCTGAGAAAGTTTAAATCAGGGGTCTTCAACAGGGGGTCCGGGACCCCTAGGGGGTCCTCAGAGTTACTACAGGGGGGCCGCCAAAATCTTTGTGTGATAGGATAATCATTTTAAATGAACAACTTGAACCCTCGCATCCCTAATCTGAGGAGAACTTTAGTCAAAAATAGCAGATCTACAAGCTCTCAACGCCTCGCAGCGCGAGGAGCTTGTAGATTGGCTATGTTTTGGAAAATAGGTTTGGTGAAGAGGTGAAGTGGTTAAATGTCTGAAAAAACACATTGACACAAAATCCAACATAGACTGATGGCAGTGCTGTCAAACAAGTCTATGAATCCATCTATGAAATATGTGAAAATTGATCTGCTACACAATTTTATCAGTGGTGTAAAGTAACTAAGTACATTTACTTAAGTACTGTACTTAAGTACACTTTTGAGGTATTTGTACTTTACTTGAGTATTTCCAATTTCCAATACTTTTACTTTTACTCCTCTACATCTTGGATTAAAATATTGTACTTACTCCACTACATTTATTTGAACACTTTAGTTATTGGTTACTTTGCAGGTGTACATTATAATATTATAAAACACTTTAGCCCTGTTTTACACCTTGGCTATTTGACAATAGCAGATCTACAAGCTCACAGCGCGTCGCATGGCAACGCGTTGTGAGCTTGTACAAATGCTATTTTCAAACATTTAATACTTTTACTTTTGGTACTTTAAGTACATTTTGATGCCAATACTTTCATACTTTTACTCAAGTACATTTTGAATTCTGGACATCTACAGTGCAGTATTGATACTTTTACTTAAGTACAAAATGTGAGTACATTTTCCACCTCAATATGTAGTGGGGGGTCCCTGCAGGGACGTACGTGCCATGGGCCCCTGATTTAGCCCGGGAAAAGGAGTTGGAGAGGCCCTCGTTGTGCGTGGCCATCGGCACACCAGATTTGTCTGCCTTCCGGACGCGCGCGAGGCCCCAAATACTAACCGATGAACGGCTACTGTGATTTTAGGTCTCATTGTTTTTCTGGTATAAATAGAATCTAATTATGTTGTAGTCAAGGAAGCTAGGGAGTAGTGGGCCGGTATTCAGATGATCGACAAGCCAGTTGGCTGCTGCTACTCAGCTCTACCTAGTCTATCCACCTGTTTCCGCGGGAGTTTACTGGAGATTATTTGGACCTGTTTGCACCACACTTCCGGTTTAACAGCAGACATACAAGCTCACGTCGCGTCGCAGATGCAGCCTGTTTTGAGCTTGTAAATCACACTCGGCTGCGGCGCCGGAAGCTCGGTACAGCGTCTGCGCAATGCACAATGGGGCGTTGGAAACTCGTGGATAGGGAGAGAGAACAGTCTCTCTCTATAGCACAGCTGCTACTCAAAGATTGGCCATTTCAGATCATGACAGACAAGCCAGTGGGCCAATTACATGAGTTATATTTACTTTGTGGGCCGGCCATTTTTTTTTTAAATGGCCGGCCTGGACAGGCCGGGAATGGACCGCCGTTCGGGAGTTTTCCCGCTTTTCCCAATGGCCAGCACGTCCCTGGGTCCTTGCTTCATCTGTCTCTCAACTATAAGGGGTCCTTGGCCTGAAAACGTTGAAGAGCCCTGGTTTAAATCATAGTTACATTTCACCTCACCCCTCTGAATATTATGACATTGCGGGAAATTTGCAATCTCATTAGGCAGAAGGTCTCCCTCCTCTCTCCTCTCTCACTGCTAATGAGTAATGACCCGCTCATTTTGAGACAGACAGACACGCACACGCACACACGCACACACACACACGCACACGCACACACACACACACACACACACACACACACACACACACACACACACACACACACACACACACACACACAGAGACGGACAGACAGACAGGTTTCCCTGAGGGAGATAGGACATTAATCAGGGCGAGTGACAGACTCTTAGTGAGCCCATTGTGTGCGAGTACGTGTGTGTGTATGTGTGTGTGTGAGCGAGCACGTGCGCAACAAGTGTGCGTGCACACGCATGCATGGGCGTGCGTTGTAGCATGCGAGTTGAAGGGTCTCTCATGTGAACATGGGGTGATAAAGCAGTCAAATGCACACACGACGCATAGCGGCGTGAACATGGGGATGAAAGGATAAGATATTGTGTGTGTGTGTGTGTGTGTGTGTGTGTGTGTGTGTGTGTGTGTGTGTGTGTGTGTGTGTGTGTGTGTGTGTGTGTGTGTGTCCATCCATCTGTGGTTAATAATGTTTAGCACGTATGAGGCCCTCTCACAGCACCTCCTGCTACCAGCCAAATCACACACATCTGGAACACACACACACACACACACACACACACACACACACACACACACACACACACACACACACACACACACACACACACACACACACATAGAGAGAGAGAGAGAGCAGGGTCAATGTGTTTCTATATACACTCACCAGATCACCTAGTGCCATATGTATTCATTTATCACCGCCTAGGTGTGTGTGTGTGTGTGTGTGTGCGTGTGCGTGTGCGTGCGCGCGTATGTGTAGACATTATGTGCTGATCTGTGTTTGTGCAGGTGCCTTTACTTGCACACACTTCAAGGCTTAAAGGTGCTGCAGTGAGAGATCGCCCCCCCCCCCCCCCCCCCCCCCCCCACACACACTCACACGCGCGCGCGCGCACGCGTACACAGTCTGTTGGTGACATATGTCGTCGCAAAGTAGTCATTAAAGTTGCGATGAACTTGAATAAAAACACCTGACGGTTGAGTCCACATGGTCCACATTATAAAAATACTTTGGCTTTGCGGAACGTTACCAAAGAGTTAGCCATCTATGCAGTGTTTGTTACAGTACGTGGTCTGTATGTCCCCCCCAAATGTGGCCCCAAGAATGGGGTCGTGAGTTTGTAGATTAGCTAGTTTTTGCCGTCACCTGACAAAGTCAAAAACACACTCAGAGAATCGGGCTTACGGAAGTAACCTCAGGGCTTAAGTGGTTAAGCCTCCCGGCTTCCCATGTCATCCCGGTTTTAAGATCACATCGCTATGAATTGTGGGTTATTGCCTCAAGCAAGTCTGCAGCGACGCGGACTCACGGAAAGCTCAACAAGTATGAGACAGAGAGAGAGAGAGAGACGTCGTGGATTTATGGATGTTCCAGCCCCGAGGGAACAGGTATCAAAGTCACTCAGTCCGTGAGTGTGCAGAGTACGACGGGGCTAACGATTCCTGGCCGTTTTCTCCTTTTTTTCTTTAACCCATTTAGGCCTAGAATTATTGAATGCTTTAACCAGTGAAAAATAGCAGATATACAAGCTCACAGCGCTGCACACGTTTGTAAATCAAATTTTGCTTCTGGGGGGTCCCTGGAACTAAATATTTGGAGATGCGGGTCCGTGGCCAAATAAATATCAGTTTGGGGGTCCTTCACATGAAAAAGGTTTGAGAACCACTCACACAGTAGTCTCTCAAGAACAGACTAACTGAGCTCCAGTTAAGTGAAAAGGACCTTTTCTTTGACGATGGCCGGCCAGATTGCTGACATTGAAACATAGGTTTTTCAAAAAATCTTAGAAGGATTCAAAAGACACTTATAGAATCGGGTCAAAATCTAATTATCACGATTTTTCAAAAATAGCAGATCTACAAGCTCGCAGCGCGGCACTCGGTGCCGCGCTGTGAGCTTGTATATCTGCTATTTTTCAATAGTTAAAGCATAAAATAATGATACACAATACTGTGTAACCCGTTCTAAATGGGTTTAAACAAAAGGAAATTAATTGTGGGAGACCGTTGCATTTTAGGCTCTGTGAAGGCTTTAAGGTGATGATTCACTGCTTCTCCACTGCACCTGAAGGGCGACGTACGTATGGTCACCAGACACTGTTCCAGACAGGGTCATAACGGCTTGATCCGCGCTGTCGTCTGAAACTTTAGCGGTCAAAGTGGTGTGCGTGTGTGTGTGTTTGTGTGTGTGTGTGTGTGTGTTTGTGTGTGTGTGTGTGTGTGTGTGTGTGGGTGTGGGTGTGTGCGCGAGCAGGCACGTGCACACATAGACATCAAAGGGGGCTTGAGCCCCTGCGTTTGTATCTGTCTGTAAAAATTGCCGTCCCCAGACCATGCATGCAGTTTTCACTATGGTGAAAGAAATGCAAACGCCTCTTTCCATGCCATACCTGAAGGCAGAATTCAAGATAATTGCCTTGTCTGAACTCTCCTGAACTTGAAAGCATCATCTTATGTTGAAAGAATTGCCCTCTCTGTGTGGAAATCCATGCCGTTACGCCATATGCTTAGTGTGGTAATCAATTGGTTAATGGTTAATGTGGTATCAATTACCGAAAATAGCCGACCTCCAAGCTCACAACACGTCGCAGTGTGACGCGTTGTGAGCTTGGAGGTCTGCTATTTTCGATATTTTCACCAAAAGGCCCTTTTAGAAATGTCAGCCCCTGCCTCTCTAACATTCTCTGCACATCCCTGTGCGCGAGTGTGTTTGTGCGGTCACTCTTACATCTACACTCACAGAGTAAAATACTCAGACTCGGAGACATGAAATGTTTGTCAGACACTCTCCCCATTAGCCTCGGGATCCAGGCATTTCATTCAAGGAAGCCTGGGAAAAGCCCCCAGTAACTGTGGCTCAGCCAATCACAAGTCGTGGCCGTCAAGGCATCCTAGGATGACAAAGGGATAACCACCCTGTTTCATCCTAGGATTCTCGCGCCCCTCGTGACATTTTAATTGTAAATTTGTGTATAGCATATAGCCGTTTTACATCAATATTGTTCATGTGTACTGGTTTGTTTATGCTTAATCATTGTTGCGACAGTAGGTTTACAATGAAAACCGGCACATCTTGTCCGCGTATCTCTGTCTGTACTTCACGCCTGACACTGTGGTTCTATGGGTTTGTCGCTCTGACATCATGCTCTGATGTCACTGTGATGTCAGGGGAACCACTCTTAACAGAATGGGTTTGCTGCTCTGACATCATGCTCTGGCTTGATGTCCCTTTTATGCCCATATATGGAGATCGCTGATGTCATCACGAGTCACACTTGCAAATTAATTACGTTTATGCCCATAGGCCTATATGGAGATCCCTGTCCCGATCTCATCAATATTAAGCGCCTATCGGGGAATGCCCATATTTGGTAATGCCCATATATGGGAGTGGGAGTAATGAGAGTCGGACTGACATATTCCTACCATGAAACGTGTGGAGTTCAGGTTGGTCAAGAAGCCCAGAGTGGAATCAAACAGCAAAAACAAAAACTCCTGGAAACTGATTTTTGCTAATCAAACAAAAATCAAATTTCTAAAGGTATGTCTCAGTCTGGACACGCTGAAGTAGTGGGATGGTGTTGCTCAAAAAATGCCGATCTATACGTTTGTAGATCTGCTTTCAGAGTATAAATAACCCATTTAGGCCTAGAATTATTGAATGCTTTAACTATTGAAAAATAGCAGATATACTGTACAAGCTCACATCGCTGCACTCGGTGCCACGCTTGTAGATCTGCTATTTTTGAAAAAGTTGTGAAAATGTGTGCAAATCTTTGAATATATGTATTTTTAAAGCGAACGTTTGTAACTCAAATTTTGCTTCATGGGTGGTCCCTGGAACTAAATATTTTGAGATGGGGGTCCGTGGACAAATACATATCATTTTGGGGGTCCTTCACATGAAACGGTTTGAGAACCACTGACATAGCAGTCTCTCAAGAACAGACAAACTGAGCTCCAGTTAAGTGAAAAGGACCTTTTCTTTGACGATGGCTGGCCAGATTGCTGACACATAGGTTTTTCAAAGAAACTTAGAAGGATTAAAAAAGACACTTATAGAATCGGGTAAAAATTCAAATTGTCATGATTTTTCAAAAATAGCAGATCTACAAGCTCGCAGTGCCGCGCTGTGAGCTTGTATATCTGCTATTTTTCAATAGTTAAAGCAGTCAATAATCCTAGGCCTAAATGTTAAGGCATTAGTCATGCCTATGTCAATACCCCAGCAACCATAAGTCGATGATGTCTGAACTCTGAATGTACAAATGATCCAATCACTCGCTATTAAGTGCAGACAGTCAGCCCTGGAGATCGGTTTAACGAATCAGATTTGACTGCCGTCTGAACAAAGCCTTTTAGTCTCATCTGATTTCTATCATTATTGTTTTGATTGATTCACAAGAAAAGAAATAAGCAACAAATAAAACTGCATAATTCAAGGGAGTAGTATGATTTCCAACTACTAATCTAATGAAAATATTCATACATATTATATCATACTTACGTAATCAAACGTGTATGTATGCACAAAAAGAAAAAAGAAAACATAAAAATGTGAAATACGGACATACAGTACGCGATTATTATTATCTTTTCTATAATTTGAGTCCCAGAGGATTTTTAGCCAATAATTTTTTACCCCTTTTTTGCCCCAACTTAGTCGTTATACCAATTGAATCCTCCCCACACACATTTCGGTGTTGTCACTGCTGTTGTATCCTACTGACTCACCTGCCAGTGAGGAGCCCCCACCAGGAGGACGTAGAGCTTTCGTCCTACTCCGTCCGCCCAACACTCCCTGCTGACAGGTGCAGCCCCAGCCCGTAGGAATACATGTAATGACCAGTATCACCCTCCCCGTCCGGCACGGACCAATTGTGTTCGCACAGACGCCCGACATAGCCGGTTGCACCACAGGGGATTTGAACCCACAACCTTCCGTGGTGGTGGGTTTGCCACTGTGCCACCCGAGTGCCCACAGTACGCGATTTCTGATCGACAGCAACAGTATGTATCGTGTGTCTATGCCAGGGGTTCCCAAATGTTTTTGTCTCAGGGCACCCCATATTGTTTTAATCCGAGGCACCCCTACATTATAATTTTCACTCCCAGCACCTTATATGTATAGCATATCGTCGTTGTCGGGTGGAAACCTTGTACGTCCAAACCCGTTCGTTTTGTATTTATCATCTATAAAATGTACTAAACTAGTGAAAACAGCAGATCTACAAGCACACAACGCCTCGCATCGCGAGGCGTTGTGTGCTTGTAGATCGGCTGTTTTCACTAGTTTTGTGCGACGGTCTTGTATGATGAAGCAGGGCTTTGCTTTACCAAAAGACGTACACATTTGAAACTTGGAGATACAAGGTTTCTGCCCGACAGTGACGGTATTTTAGTGATTATGTTGCAAGGAAAACGTTGAGATAATAGCCATTTTGGTTAGAACTGACTGAAAATAACTTTGTACTTCAAGTTTAAAATGATACTACATATTTTAGTAGTAAATATCAAGTGTCCAAATAAATTCCAAATATTATCAAATGATCTCGGACTTGAAAACCCCTGGTCTATGCGTGCATTCGCACGTGGGTGTGCGCGCGAGTGTGTTGTGTAATGTGTATCATACCGAGGGAAAGAGTTACAGGACGCTCTAATCCACTTGTCACATACTGAGATGTCAGCTGGATTGATCTGCAGCTCAGGAAGAATCAATGTGTTGTGATCAGAGAGCTGCCCTTAAAACCACACAGACCTTCTTTTTTTGCTGACGCTTCAACCACTGTTGCCGTCCTCCTGCAGTGCTCACAATAACAGCATTCTTATATGCAATAGACTGGTAAAAGGTGGTAAACTATATATTAGGGATGGGACGATATTATTATCGTTTATCGTCATAAAAAACACTCACAATAATCGTAGATCTAATGTATCGTGATATCGTCCTCTGTCATGCAAATGAGATCAATTCACCTTTTATTTGCCGAGCTGCATATCCGGTACGGCGGTACCACTTAAACCCTCTATAATTGGTAAAAGGTACGTCTTTTTTTTCACTCTTATCAAATGTCTTTGCCAAAAAAATAGCCGATCTACAAGCTCACAACGCGACGCGTTGTGAGCTTGTAGATCGGCTATTTTTTGGCAAATGTTCTGCCCCAGGATAATGGATTTTGATTATCGCAATAATATCGTAAATCACGATTTCTTTTGTCACAATAATCGTGCTATGACATGTTCATATCGTCGCACCCCTACTATATCTAAAATATATATTCGGGAGAAAAAATATAGGGGATTATCACAAATGATAACAATCAATCAATCAATCAATCAATAAATCAATCAATCAATCAACACACACTTCTTGACGGTTTGACCACATAAAGTACAGTCAAAAATGTCAAAAACATGATTCAAATCATAGCACAAATCAGTCATCTCTGCATCCAAAAAGATAGATTATGAATGATGTTCAACACATTGTTTGTGAGTTTATGTGTTACCTGTTAATGATAAAGTGTCATGTGATTGTAATCTGGGATCTCCTGATGGCTGCAACTTAATTATGACTTAAGGACCTTTCCCACTGGGCGCGATAACAATACAATAACAATATGTCTGTGTTATATTGCTGTTGATGTACTGACATTTGTTTATTATTGTGATATTTGATCTGCTTATTGTAAGTCGCTTTGGATTAAAAGCGTCTGCTAAATGCCTAAACTGTAAAATAAACTGTAAACTGTCTGCGTTCACATCAATTATGACGGCTTTATCGTTGTGGTGTGGACGCGGCCATCCACTTCAATTGAAAACGATCATTTTTATCGCTATCTTATTGTTATCGCGCCCAGTGGAAAAGGGCCTTTACACAGCCCTGGGTATAGGCGACCCAGCCAGGATATGCGCTTCGCGGAGCATCATTTCTCATTTTTCACTCACTCCTTGTCCACAGCATCCTATATGACTGCTAAGAACAATAAATCATCATCAGTACAATGTCCACGTTGGATAGTGTCCTAATAACACTGCGGACTGTTCGTCCAGCTATGTTGATGATTGTTATTATCACCATTATTGCACATTTCCTTCTTGTCCACTCACTGTCCCAGCATGGCTGCTAAAACCAAATCCAAATCCAAGTGTTTGGATTCTGTCATTCTGTTTGTCCAAGCATTTTGGGTGTCTGTAATTAGCCATACGTTGTCCAATATGGCTGCTAAATGTGAGTCCAAAATTAAAGTGTCCAGATTTCATGGAGGACAGTCCATGAAATGGACACTTCCAACTGGATATCTTTTAGGATAGCCTTCTACTGTAGTTGTCAATACTTTGTGCAATAAAAGCAGTGTTTCCTAAACAGGGTTTGCGACCCATTTTGGGACATTTGTATGGGTCACATTTAACTCATTTCTAGCCGATCCCGAGTATACTCGTGAAAAATACTCAAGTATTTAGAGTGCCGATCCCGAGTATACTCGCGTAAAATACTATATATAGAGTAACGCCGGTTCTCCTACCCTATAGCCCGGCGGAAGGTCCTGGCACGATCGGCCTCGCCGATTCATCATCATCACGGATCCACGTGCACAAAATGGTAATCCCTTAACATGGAGGCCGACGGGGAATCTCATCTTTAATGTCCATTTTCTCCAAACAACACTTTTAAAGCCAAGGATGGCATTAGATTCTCGCTACAATAACATAATAACAAATGCATCGATCGGCCATTTTAGGAACGGCATGGGGTGACGAAGGCTTCGGTTGAATGACGTCATGACGTCAACCCGGAAGTGTTTACGCAATGGACTTCTGGCCTTCAAAATAAGATACTGGTCGCGTATGGAGCCCTGCGAGAGGCACGCTGGACATTTAACCCGTTCATGTCTGGAGCACTAAATGGGTTAAATGAAAGAGAAAATAATATTTGAAAGATATTTCAAAAAATTCTCTACACATTTTCAGAATGTAAAAATGTCAAAAACGTTTCAGAATGTTCCTCAAATCTCGCACTCTGTGCAGCGTTGTGACCTTGATGCCTTGATGGCAATTTTCACAATTGTTCATCTAATAGGGCAAGGGTCTTCAACAGGGGGTCCGGGTCCCCCAGGGGGTCCTCAGAGTTACTACAGTGGGTCCTCCAAATCTTTGTGTGATAGAAACCCTTTTCCTCCTTATTTATATAACCACTTGAACCCTATAGCGTCCATATTCTGAGAACTTTAACCAAGTTGCGAGGCGTTGTGAGCTTGTAGATCGGCAAAGAGGTTTGGTGTAGAGGGGAAAAAGAGCAGACTAAATACAGAGTGAAATGTCAACTTTTTAAGTATTGACGGGCATATCTGAAAACACAAATTGACATGAATCCAAAATACACTGATGATTGTGCTGTCAAACAACACAATATGGAATCTATGAGACGGTTGTGGGGGGTCCCTGCTTCATCTCTCTCTCAACTAAGGGGTCCTTGGCCTGAAAACATTGAAGAGCAATAGGGCTTTGTTAATTCAGTCTGTGAGTGTGTTTTTGTAAGTTTGGGTCACTGGAAGACACCAGATTTCTCCAAAGGTTTGAGGAACCCCTGGTAAAAAGGAATGTGAACCCTGACTTAGAAAAAAAAAAAAGCTTTCTCCAGCAGAAAGAGCAGCGATGCTCACTATTACAGATGCAATAATTCATTATCAGGCCAGTGAAGTTCATATCTAAGGCTCTATGGCGCACCTGCAGTGGACACAGATGAAAACAGGACAATGAGGGATGGAGAACTGCAAGCAAAGCAGTCATGAAGAGTGCGTCTCTCAGCAGATTTATTTTAGGGTTTAATTTAACGTTGGTACACTGTGGACAAACTGACGGCAGTGACCCACCTGCAAGTAGGCTACCAAGTCTTTTTTAAACTTTTTTTACTTTAGACAAATTTGCCTATCAATACTCAATGCTGCAATGTACAAATACTCTGTTACAAGTACAAGTCTGGAATTAAAAAATGACTGGAGTAAACGTAAATAAGTATTGGTATCAAAATGTACTTAAAGTACCAACCGTTTGTGTAAATGTATAAAACATATTTTGAAAATAGCAGATCTACAAGCTCTGACGCATTGTGAGCTTGTAGATCGGCTGTTTTCAAATGGTCAAAATGTATCCACCTGTTTCCGCGGGAATTTACTGGAGAATGTTTTGCACCACACTGCACCACACTTCCGGTTAACAGCAGACATACAAGCTCACGTCGCGTCGCAGATGCAGCCGTTGTGAGCTTGTAGATCACACTCGGCTGCGGCGCCGGAAGCTCCGTCCAATTTCTGCGCAATGCACTATGGGATGTTGGAAACTTGTGGATACAGGGCCGAAGTGGTTATTATATGTTTTCTAATAATAATCAAAATCTACAAAGTAACTAACTAAAGTAGAGGAGTAAAAGTACAATGTTTTGCCTTTGAGATGTAGTGTGGTTGAAGTAGCCTACAAGTAGGCCTATAACTGAGAATTGTAAATACTCCAGTAAAATAAAAACAAAACAAAACTTAAAGGGGAAGACCACCCATTTTCAATATTGAAATATGTAATGAATATACCTTAGAGGAGTTGTGTGGAAATAGAAAAAAAGTGTCCCCCCCCCCCCCCCCACCCCTTCTGTGTTGCCTAGAACTGGAGGATTGATTTTGGGGTTTGTATTGTAAAGTACAATGCGTGATGTCATCAAGTTGTACTTTATAATACAACCCCCAAAATCAATCCTCCAGTTCTTCCCCTTTAAAGTACTTGAGTAAATGTACTTAGTTACTTTACACCACTGAATGCAAACACCAGCTCATTAAAGATAACTTTGTGGCTGTGATATACCACGCGGGGTGCCATGGTTGGCCAAATTTTCTCCGGGACACAAACACACACAACACACAAACTCACACGAACACATCAGAAATTAGTCACTTGATGCTAAGCCCTCTATAAGCCCTTCAAAACCAATGAAAGATTTTTAAATAATAAAAAAAGAAAGATAAAAAAATAAGAGGGGGGAGGAGGTGGAGGAGAGAGAGGAACAGAGCGTTCTATGAAGGAGGAGAGCAAGGACATAATTATCAGGGAGAGAGAGAGAGAGAAAGAGAGAGAGAGAGAGAGAGAGAGAGAGAGAGAGAGAGAGAGAGAGAGGTTCTTTCATTGCTATTCCCTAGTTTTCATTATTGTTAGGTTGTTATTATTATTCACTCTTTTAGTTACGAACTGTAAAGGCAATATTACGTTGTTTGATCGATAGGTCTGTCTGTCTGTCTGCCTGCCTGCCTGCCTGCCTGCCTGCCTGCCTGCCTGCCTGCCTGCCTGCCTGCCTGCATTGGTGGAAGAAGTACTCAAATGTTTTACTTGAGTAAAACGTATCAATACTGCAAAGTAGAAGTACTCTGTTACAAGTAAAAGGCCTGTGTTCAAATGTTACTTGAGTAAAAGTAAAAAAGTATTGGCATCAAAATATAGTTGAAGTACCAAAAGTTAAAGTACTAAAATGTTTGAAAATAGCCCATCTAAATAGCTTGTAGATCAGCTATTTTCAAAATGTCCTACGTATAAAATAGGGCTACAAGTGATTATGTTTTATCATCATATTATAATTGATATATGTAAAGTAACTATATAAAGTTTTCAAATCAATGTAGTGGAGTAAAAGTACAACATTT
>NC_137829.1:39571163-39591163 GCF_963921795.1 Nannobrachium achirus
GATCGGCTATTTTCACAATCTCTGCCTCTATAATATTTGACAGTTCTGGACATGTTTAATTTGTCACTTTAGAAATGATGTGAAGATACACTTAAACCTTATGTTGGTTTGTCTACTGTTGAGTGAGAAAACAACGTTGCACATTAAGTTAACCATCTGGGGATGACAAAATAATTTGGTATCTATGGGTTGTGGGGGTCCCTGCTTCATCTATCTCTCGACTAAGGGGTCGTTGGCCTGAAAACGTTGAAGACCCCTGAATTATATGATTAACAAATACTGTTGCAATTGATATGGAAGCAGAAGTGCGTCTTGTGCAGGTGAAAACATTATGTCCAGTGCATATAATGTAACAGCAGGTATCACAGCATGTGTGTAACGGAACAACAGAGCATAAGTTGGAAACAACAGTGCAGAGTCAGAGGTTTCACCCCATGCCTTGGTCCACTCCGCATGCTGAATGACTCCCAAATGGTGGCTTTACAATGTATTTCTTAACTTTACAGTCTGTCTGCAGGGGCGTCACACCAAATTCTGGGCCCTGGGTACAAGGATTCACTGCGGGTCCCCCATGAATGTTAACTATTGAAAAATAGCAGATATACAAGCTCACAGCGCATGTATATCTGCTATTTTTGAAAAATTGTGAAAATGTGTGCAAGAAACCTATGTCAAGGACCCCCAAGATGATATGTATTTGGCCACGGACCCCGATCTCAAAATATTTAGTTCCAGGGACCACCCAGAAGCAAAATTTGAGTTCGAAATGTTCGCTTAAAAAATACATATATTCAAAGATTTTCACACATTTTCACAACTTTTCAAAAATAGCAGATCTACAAGCTCACAGCGCGGCACTCGGTGCCGCGCTGTGAGCTTGTATATCTGCTATTTTTCGATAGATAAAGTTATTAGGGCCCCTCCACCTTGGGCCCCAGTAACTCAGTCCCACTTTCCTACCCCTTGTGACGCCCCTGTCTGTCAGCCAGCTAGTTGATGTGGCTGACATATTGCTATAAGTGTAGGAGTGCATTATATTTTAATTTGATCACAGAACGTAGAACACAATAACAGTACAATTTACAATTTAGGCATTTGGCAGGCGCTTTTAATCCAAAGCGACTTAAAATAAGCAGGTAATACTGTACATCAATATAATATGCAAGATAATATGTCAGTACATCAACAACAATATAACAAATGCATAGGAATATCAATCTAGAAAAAACAATAACATAGGTAGACCACGCACATAATCAGTAAAAAAACCTTTCTAAAAGAAATCTAGCTTTGTGTATGGTCATTGAGGGAAGGGGAGTGTTACAGTAGTGCTATGGGTTTAGGTGGAGTCTGAAGAGGTGAGTCTTCAGGCCACGGCGAAAGCTAGGAAGTGAGTCTGTAGTTCTAAGTGCGACAGGGAGTTTATTGCACAGTTTGGGGGCTAGGAGGGCAAATTGTCAAGGACTAGAAACTCAGCCGCCCGCGACCTGGCCAACTCGGGAACGATGTAAATAGGGAATGAATGCCTCGCCCCTTTAATGCAAACCCCATTATACCTGTCTCTCTGTCCATCTCTCTTTCATTCTATTTGTCACCCCCCCCCCCCCCCCCCACACACACACACACACACACACACACACACACACACACACACACACACACACACACACACACACACACACACACACACACACACACACACACACACACACACTCTCTCTCTCTCTCTCTCTCTCTCTCTCTCTCTCTCTCTCTCTCTCTCTCTCTCTCTCTCTCTCTCTCTCTCTCCCACACTCCCCATAATGTATAGTTGCGTCAAGATGACCTGTTTGAGCAAGAGAGCGCAGCGCCATGGGAATGATAACTAGAATCACCAAATGGCCTGCGTTTCTCAATCTCCTTCATCCAAAGCACTTTAACTCTCCCAACGCTTGAACGTTCACGTTCGCCCGATTTCGCAAGACCTCTCCGCCAATACGGCGCTCGTTCGGTTCGTTCGTCTGATGACTGTAAGCTGATGAGGGGTCGCGCGGCCGTCTACTGTAAACACATTTTCCGCGGTGATGGTGTAAAAAATCCATTATGCGTTAGATCAACGGAGAACAATTCACTTCCTTGTTGATTTCCTCTGGCTGTAAGGCTCTGTGGCCAGTGACTGGTCTTCTTCTTCTTCAACACATAACAGGCAAATTCACATTCATTCTCGCATGACGCCGCCCTCTGCTGCCTGGCAGACCAAAGTGCACTATTGCACAACCCAAAAAAATAAAAATAAATAAATAAATGTCTGTCTGTCTATCTACTATAACGTCGCAAAGGTAAGCCGCTTTTTGATGGCACCAGACCCAATAAATAAATAAATAATCTGGCAGTAGGAGAGTTAAATGATGCATTTACCTTCATACACTGACGGCAGTTGGAAACCATGCCAGTATCACCCTCATCGGGAACGGTTAGGGGTTCAGTGTCTTGCCAACAGTGGTGGAAAAAGTACTCTAATTTTTTACTTATAAGTAAATGTATCAATACGGCAATGTAGAAATACTCTGTTACCAGTGAAAGTCCGGAATTCTAAATTCTAGATCCACAAGCTCACGACGCGTCGCTATGCGACACTTTGTGAGCATGTAGATTGTCTATTTTCAAACAGCCAAGGTATAAAATAGGGCTAAAGCGGTCAAAGCATGTTTTGTAATATTATAATTTACTAGAAGCTCGGCCGCCCTTCGGGCGGCCGAGCGTCTAGTCGGCGCCCTGGCCAACTCGGGAACAATGTAAATAGGGGATGAATGCCCCGCCCTTTAATGCAAACCCCATTATACCTGTTGTCATAGGATCTGTTTTGACCATCTGTTTGCGTGTGTCCATTTATGCCCATGGCTTGTGAGATGCGTCGGTTATCTCCATATATAGAGATTCAACACGTGCAAAGTACAGGAGTGATGTCAGAATGAGTCAGCAGAAGTGATGTCAGAATGCCCATATGCCCATATATGGAGATCTCTGTATCTGTGTCCCCTTTATGCCCATATACGGAGATTGCGTCCATTTTATGTCACAATGAGTCAGCGCTTGCGCCGATACATCCATTTATGCCCATATATGGAGATGTGCGGCCGAGCATCTAGTCGGCGCCCTAGCCAACTCGGGAACAATGTAAATATGCCCATATATGGAGATCTCTGTAGGACCCGTTATGCCCATATATGGAGATGCGCGGCCGAGCGTCTAGTCGGCGCCCTAGCCAACTCGGGAACAATGTAAATATGCCCATATATGGAGATCTCTGTAGGACCCGTTTTGACCATCTGTTTGCCTGTTTGTCTTTGAGTCAGCAGAAGTGATGTCAGAATGCCCATATGCCCATATATGGAGATCACTGTATCTGTGTCCCCTTTATGCCCATATACGGAGATTGCGTCCATTGTATGTCACAATGAGTCAGCGCTTGCGCCGATACGTCCATTTATGCCCATATATGGAGATGGGCGGCCGAGCGTCTAGTCGGCGCCCTGGCTAACTCGGGAACAATGTAAATATGCCCGTGTTGTCATAGGAGTGTGGGGTCATGTGGTGTACGTGATGTCAGAGCCTTTTATGAAGTGATGTCACAATGACATGATTTCCTCCGGAACAGCCTGATGTCAACAATCAGCTCCGCATAAGGAGATTCCGAACGTTTTGCGCCGTTTCGGAAAAAACGCGCGTCGGGTCGGGTCGAGGCCGGGCACTGCACTCCGCGCCGCGGCGGAGAACGTGCGTGCCGAATCTGAAGCCGGTGGGACGAACGGTTCTCGAGATACGCGGATTACATACACGCAGACAGACAGACAGACAGACACGCAGAGACTTCTCACATTTATAGATAGATATCTGCAAAGTAACTTGTAACTACATTTTCAAATAATTGTAGTGGAGTAAAAGTGCAATACATGGATCTCCATATATGGATACCAGCGGTCTCCATATATGGGTAACTGGTCCGATATACATCCAAGACACGGATGGCCAAGACATGACATGTCGCCCTGAGGCGTCTTACTAGTAATTCTACACTGTATGGATGGATACGTGTACACACAGTTAATTGAACAGAGTGCATTCTGGGCAGAATGTTCCTCCGTTCCCCCGTCCAACATTCTATTTTAAGCCATTTAAACCACCTGCACTTTTTATATCCTCAGTTGCATAACTTACAAAATATATATGAGTCATGGTACGTGTGTGCGTGTGTTTGCGTGCATGCGAGTGTGGGTGCACCTGGCAAGTGGGTGGGTGTACGCACCTGTGTGTGTGTGTGTGTATGTGTGTTTGTGTGTTTGTGTGTGTGTGTGTGTGTGTGTGTGTGTGTGTGTGTGTGTGTGTGTGTGTGTGTGTGTGTAGGTGTAGGTGTCACTACAGAGGCCCTTCTCAGTATCCCACATGTCTCACCCAAATTAATGCACACACACCTACATGCACGCACACACACGCACGCACGCACGCATGCACGCACACACGCACGCACACACACACACACACACACAGTCTCTTTCCTCCTATGTTAATGCGGCTCCTGGCTGATGGGAGACACTGATAAGAACAGGCTGGGGATCAGATTTAGAAACCCCTAAAGTATCACTCTGTACTGGAACACCCCCTCTATACACTCCTCTTACACGTAAAGCTGATAACTAACCATACAGGCTGCTTTTTGGGCTCAAACTTTTCACGAAGGTTCCACCTAGAACTCTCTCAAAAGCGTTTGCCTATAGAACCCAACATAAATGATTTGCCTATTACCTAAATCTGTTTGGGAATTGGGAAAGTTTCATTCAAGCAATTGTTGTAAGCTATTTATTTTACCAGTAAGACTCCCTAATCGGGAGATAAGCGACCGTCAGGTCGCATACACAAACTTTAGAAGGCAATCGTAGCCAATCAGGAGGGAATATGGGAAATGGGACAGATCCATGTTGATGACATGACTTACTATGTACCATTTGTGTGATTTTAGGCCAAAAATGTGTTTTGCAAAAATCAGCCTGATGGTGGCGCTATAAAGAGGGCCATGTGAGAAATGAGGGGTGTCGTTGTGATTTGCCACCCAAGGAGTGTGTGTGCAAAGTTTGGCATTGATAGGGCCAACGGTGGCAGAGAAATGACTAGTGCAAAAGTGTGACGTGACGGACAGACTGACAGACAGACTGACTGACAGCCGGTGGAGCTTTTCATAGTAACTGCGACCTGACGGTCGCAAATAGGCCTTTATTTATACAGGCAAATCATGTTGATACTGTATACTGCACTTATCTCAGTTGCAAGTGAGGTCTGCCCAAGATGTCCTGCAACTATAAGAAACAGATAAACACCTATTAGCACATTGATGGCAAAAACTACGTTAACCCACAAAAGCAACTATAGAAAAAGAAAGATGCAAAAAATCCCAGCAGGAACAGGTCAAAAGTGAACTCATGTGTCAAGCGGAATCTAGACAGACGCTCAGCCTGAATTTCCTTGCGCCTTGAACTTCTTTTGCGTCATTATTCAGACTTCAAAGTGCACCCATGCATCGCAGACGTTTTGCAACGTGGGTCGTAGCCGAAGAGCGAGTCCTTAACGATTAGTTCATCCCGTGACTAATCGCAAGCCAATCACAGAGTTGTATAAAGTTACATAATTTGGTAACACTGAGACAGTGTAATGTCATACTATTTTGGTGGACTGGGGTTTTTTGAATAGCGTGACACTAAAGCTGAATTAACATAAATGTTTTGCCGCACTTAATTGTTCTCTTTTCACTGTATTATGTTTGTTGACTTTGGGTCATGACAGTCAGGTCTCTTGGTCTCTCTAGATAATAGAAACTGCAGATGATCTGTGTGCGTGCATGCGTGTGTGTGTGTGTGTGTGTGTGTGTGTGTGTGTGTGTGTGTGTGTGTGTGTGTGTGTGTGTGTGTGTGTGTGTGTGTGTGTGTGTGTGTGTGTGTGTGTGTGTGTGTGTGTGTGTGAGGCCTCGATTATCCATATAAAGCACCTGCCCTGACTTTGCCCTTGAGGGAGGCGAGTGGTAAAACTGAAGCCCCTCGGGTACTTGCTGAAGCTGCTGTTCCAATTAATGTATGTCGCTATTTCACCTTCTACTAATACCAGAAAACCTTCAGCTCAATGTAATGTCTATATGAGGATTTGGCAAACTTTACACTTTATTTTCTTATCTTTACTGCTTCATTAAGGATGTTGTATAGTCTGTTCCCTGCCATCAAAGTAGCTTACCTAAGCAATTTTATAGAAAAAATATCCATCCATTATTTCCAACCACAAACTTTTGTAAAAGACAGGCGTATCTCTCTGGAGTCACAAAAAAATGATCAGCCTTACGGGCGCAGCCGTTCCAATGAACGAGGCTGAAGTTTGTCCCTCGCTTGCACCAGTTGTAGGCATAGAACTAGAGAGACCAGCGTGGTTTAGAGGAGAGTGGCGTCGCGCTTTGATCTCGCCGCAGACCGAAAGTGGCGTCGCATGGAGCCTGTCCTCATTCTTAGCGAGCCTCTGCTGCTCTTCAGCCCCGTCCGCCCCTATTATAACCGAGGCATTTTCACTCGCTGGTAAGTAGACTAAATCATGTCTTTTTCCCCCCTTTTAACACATTCACGGGCCACGGGACAACATTATTAATGGGGGCGGACGGGGCTAAAGAGTAGCAAAGGCTCGCTAAATATGAGAACAGGCTCCAGTAAGCTAGGCTAAGCTAGCATTCCACGCTTACAATGGGAGTCGACGTAAGTGTCATAGCTTTCTCTCTCTCTAGGGGTCTGAGAGAAACTAGATCCAGGGCTGAAAAACGATCAGAAAGGTTAATTCCCTTTGGAAGTCATATGTTTTGAAGAAGAAAGCTTGCCTCTAGCTTGCCTTAAGGCTGCTCTTAAGGCAAGAGGCAGCCGTAAGGCAAGTTGCTTCTTCAAAACCATGTGACCTCCATAGGGAATGAATTGGACGCTGCTCTGCCCCCCAACTCCCCTCAGGGCAAGCACAGGGCACATGCTTTTAATGTGTAATTCCGGCCTGAAAGAGAGAGAGAGAGAGAAGTGCAGAAGTCACCTTGTGCCCGCTAACGATGACCAACTGCTACAAAAATAAAATGGTCAAAAAAAGTTTGTGTGCGTGCATGTGCCTTAGTGTGTGTGTGTGTGTGTGTGTGTGTGTGTGTGTGTGTGTGTGTGTGTGTGTGTGTGTGTGTGTGTGTGTGTGTGTGTGTGTCCTTGTATGTACCTCCATGCTTATGCAACCAAATGTTCTCCCCTACTTACTGAGATGTAAAGTCCTCTAGAAGGACACAGTGTTTCACTGGACAGTAAACAGGGATGCATCACCCATTATTATACTAACAACCTCCTTGTGCGCGCACACACGCGCGCGCACACACACACACACACACACACACACACACACACACACACACACACACACACACACACACACACACACACACACACACACACACACACACACACACCTGCATGCAGTGCTCAGTATAGTGCAAAAACAACATTTCTGTAAAGTTGGTCCTATTCCCCGCTGACATCACATCTCTCTTCCGTTCTCCCACTCTCATTTTCTGTCTTCTTCTCTCCTCCCCTCTGTCACACACACACACACACACACACACACACACACACACACACACACACACACACACACACACACACACACACGCACACACACACACACACACACACACACACACACACACACACACACACGCGCACACACACACACACACACGTGCATAACAAACGCGCTCGCTCAACTCCTGGGGCCAATTAGTCAAGTTGAAACGTCTCCATTTTTCATTTGGGTGTTCAATGATCAGTATAATTGGTATTAATAAGGCGGTTTGCTTTTCGCCAGTAGGATGGGAGCGCGCTCTGTGCCACTCGTTTTCTGAGCAAGCGCTCCCTGTTGGTCTGGGAGAGAGGGATTTCCGTTGAAGCCGGGGTCTCATTATGAGGGGTCACTTTCAGTCTATATATGCATCACCTTATTAAGCCATTTGGTCCGGGTACACAAGAAATCTGTGTCACTTGAGATTTGAATCACTTTAACCATTATTTCATGCTTTAACTGTTAAAAAATAGAAGATCTACAAGCTCACAGCGCGGCACCGAGTCAAATGTGTGCAAGTCTTTGAATACATTGACCCGGATTCTATAACCCTTAAGTTCAGTAAAAAACGCCTAGCTCTTTCAGTGTTTAACCCTTAAGTGCTGTTCGGGTCATTTTGACCCGTTTTACATTTTCATTTGGAAAAAAAAGGTAGAAGTTAAAAATGTTTCCACCTGAAACTCACTGGCCTTAAAGTTTCTTCTGAGATGAACATGTAAAAAAAATATTTTTGCACTACACCCATGCTACACCCCCCTCATATTTTTTGAACCTTAAGTGCTGTTCGGGTCATTTTGACCCGGAAGCACAGAAATACACAGTATTATGCCAAAACACAGACACACAGTCACCCCCACTTCTAACACCCCCCTTCCGAAGCCCCATTCCGAACCCTCCCCCCCTTCCTATAAGCATGAGCAATATTGCCCAGTATTAAATGAAGTAGTTTTTTTTACATGGATTTCAGCTAAATCAGTAAAAACGCCTAGCTCTTTCAGTGTTTAATGTGATATAGCAAAGCAGAAATGCAAACATTTACCAAATATATCATATGAATTGTTTGGTATTGAGTCAAAGTCAATGTATCATGATGATTTGTTAAGTTAAAATCTATATTAGTGTTGTTTTTTTTAAACCAAATATCCACCGGGTCAAAATGACCCGAACAGAACGAAGGTGTAGTGAATCTGAACAGAACTTAAGGGTTAATGTGATATAGCAAAGCATAAATGCAAACATTTACCATATATATCATATGAATTGTTTGTAATTGAGAGAAAGTCAATGATGATGATTTGTTAAAAGTTAAAATTCATATTAGTGTTGTTTTTTAAACCAAATATCCCCCGGGTCAAAATGACCCGAACAGAACGAAGGTGTAGTGAATCTGAACAGAACTTAAGGGTTAAAATGTCTTCTAAATCCTTCTTCCGAATCAGTGGTTCTCAAACCTTTTCATGTCAAGGAACCCCCAAAATCACATGTAATCGAACCCCCATCTCAAAATGTGTCGTTCCAGGGACACCCATGCAGAAGCAGAGATTTGAGTTACATTGCTTTGAAAAATATAAATTCAAAGATTTACAAAGAAGCTGTGAGCTTGTATATCTGCTATTTTTCAATAGTTAAAGTATCAAATAATTTCAGGTCTGAATATGTTAATCTTCCTGCAGCAGTATACTGATCACAATGGGCTGCTACTAACTCTGCTCCTAATGAACAATGAGACTCCAGAGCAGGGGTGTCCAAACTGGGGCCGGGGGCCAGATGCGGCCCGAGGTCAAATTTTATACGGCCCGTGGCTTCATTCCTAAATTGTATTATAAACGGCCCGCCAGCACCGCCCAACATCGAATATTTTCCCAGCGTATAATTTGTCAGGATTCCTTGTTCCCTGTTGTCTCATTCTGAATGGGTATAAAAGAAAGGCAATTGTATTGTATTTTTAAACTTGCACGACTGGTTACATTTGGTAATGTGAAATAAGAGTTATTTGTGTTTTGTTCAGAGCAGACACCTGACAAAAGACCATTGATATTAAATATTGATGATGCTACAGTAGTTCATGTCAGGAGATATATGTTGTTGTTTTTTTCTAAGATTTGGTTTTGGGCTTTTATGCCTTTATTGATAGGACAGTAGGCTGACAGGAAATGGGGAGAGAGATGGGGAGTGACATGCAGCAAAGGTCTTCAGGATCGGGACTCTAACCCGCGACACGCTGTCAGGCATCAGAGCCTATAGTAGTATGCGCCTGAACCGGTAGGCCAGCGGGCGCCCTGGGCCTTGGGTACACGTGTTAATATTTTCTAATGTGGCTCCCTTTGAAAAAGGTTTGGACACCCCTACTCTAGAGCAGAGGCTCATATTAGAGCAGTGATGGCTGAGTGGTTAGTGTCCATACCTAGGACTCCGGAGACCCCAGAGGTCGCAGGTCCGATCCCCCGCTCCAGCTATCACTGCTCCCCCCCTTGCGCTCCTTGTGGGCTGCCTCATAAGGGTTCAGCTGGGTTAAGCTGAAAAAAAGCAGCTGGGTTGGGCTGCGATACCCGAATTTCCCCCGTGGGAGGAGTAGGTAACTATCATATCTGGCTCAGGGCACCCCAGTAAATAACATTTTCATCCATGGCACCCCTGAATTACGTTGTTACTTTACACTTTACGAGGAGAACTTGAGAGAATATCTCAAGTTTTCTTGAGTTTCCAGGTGATGGTTTGGTATGGTCGGAACAGCAAAGAAAACACAGGAAAACTGCTAGGCGATTAAAATCAGATGATGTCTCTCAGTCTGGACACACAGACAATAAAGACGCCGATGTTCAAGATCACACCGTATCGCAGTGTGATCCTTAGATCGGATTTTTGGGCAGAGCGACAGCTTTTTGCTGTTCAGCACTGCACCACAGCAACAAATTCAGATTGGATGATGATTTCTCATAACACAAATCTGATCTGGTCACTTGCAAACAACAGTGTGAACAGTCAATCCTAAAGATCAGATTCAGGATTTGGCTGCTGTCATGCTACAGTTTGTTGATCACGACGGGATGCAGCTAAACCTGGCTCCATCTGAACCGAGAGGGACTCACAACTACAGTATAGCTAAAGGCTAATGGCCATGGCTTCTGTTGGACGACGGCGTGAAATGGCAACGCTATAGCGAGCCATGTTGTCCATGTAAAAAATAAAAAGTTGGGAAAACTCAAAATTTTAAGGCAACAAACTTCAGAAAACCTTTGAGTTTAGGGCAACTTAGAATTTTAAGTTAAGCAAAAATTATAAAAGCTGAGGCAACTTAAAATGTTAAGATACACCAACTAAACCAATTTAAGCAAAACTTAAAGTTTTATGTTTGATTGTCTAACTTAAAAGTTTTCTGAAGTTTGTTGCCTTAAAATTTTGAGTTTTCTCAACTTTTATTTTTTACAGTGCAGTTGAAATATCGTTGTTGTCGGGTGGAAACCAAAAACCGTAAGTTTTGTATTTATCATTTCAAAAATGATTTAAACTAGTGAACTAGTGACTATCTACAAGCACACAACGCCTCGCGCTGTGTTAAAACACAACTCAGTGTTGTATTTTAACGCACCCTGTGTCCTACACTGACCTAATAGGCCAGTCAACACATTTGGCTCATTTTAAACACAAAATGGCAATTCAAACCAGGTCAGAAGAGATTAATTGTATGATATGTGATACATTTTGAACCTTCTTTCTTCCATCAATAAATATAATTTTAAGTTTTAAATAATAATAATCATAATAATAATAAGATAAGATAAGACGTTTATTTGTCACTGTATGAGAACATACAACGAAATGTTATTTAGTGCACACATAACACTGACAGCATCAGTAACAAAGAAAATAAAAGCAATAAGCAATATGCCATAAAACCATTTGTTTGTCAGTCAGTCATAAGTCCATAGTCCATAGTCTGTGTCAATCAATACAAGACCATCCATATACATGTAGTATCATAAAGAATAAAATATAATAGTATAAAAATTAAAAGAATAAAAGAAAGACAGCAGCCTCAGATAAGCTCATAGTTCATAGTAGTAGATAAGCTCATAGTTCATAGTAGTTCATAGTACATCTGGCACCAAGGCCAGAAAACCAGTTCATGTAATAATACGGCATGGCTCTGCAGGAGTCTGCAGGAGGGCTTCCCACCCCGTCCCGCTATCACGGCCAATTGTGTTGCAGCTCCCAGCCTCTTACCCCAGTCTCCGCTGGAACTTTACCCCCTGCTACACCGCGGGTCGCCCCCCTAATTCCATAGCTCCATATAATGGGGACGTTTGCGTGCACAGCAGATCGAGCGTGCAGACGCATCGGGCCGCACCACAGCGGTTTATTTGTGGAAATCTCGTGAAAAGCGGTGCCATGGTCTTTCGCGGGCCATCACTGTGAAGCCGCGGAGACGGCGTGTTGGACGGAGTCGGCCTTCTAGGAACCGTCAGATGGTTTCCATTCAGCTTTTCATCTCCTCACGATCTCACACCCCTGGTGGACCACAAACTCTTCGTTCTATGCAGGCACGCACGCACGCAAGGCGGACACACACACACACACACACACACACACACACACACACACACACACACACACACACACACACACACACACACATTTTTAACTGCAAAGCCAGTGTTATATGTCGTCACTGTCGGGCAGAAACATTGTATCTCGAAGTTTCAAATGGTACGTTTTTAAAGCCCTGTTTATCTGTCGCACAAAACTACCGAAAATAGCAGATCTACAAGCACACAACGCGTCGCGATGCGAGGCGTTGTGTGCTTGTAGATCAGCTATTTTCACTATTTGAAATGGTAAAAAAACAAAAAGGGGGAGGTTTTGGACCTACAAGGTTTCCACATGACAATGATGATGACAATGACAGTGCCTATGTATTAATGCAGTGGTGTCATACACCAACAATAGCATATCTACAAGGTAACAACATGTCACAGCTCCACATACGCATGCAAGTAAGTGTGAATCCGACACAACTCCACACTTTCTTTTGTCCTTTCACCATGGAACAAGCGTTTCTCCTTGAGAGAACCAGGAAGATTTCCCTCGCAATGTCTATTTCTCAAATTGTACTATTGTGGGGACATTTGGCCTTGACACATATAGCATTACAAGTACAAGCACACGCACACGCACACGCACACGCAAACACACACACACACACACACACACACACACACACACACACACACACACACACACACGCACACGCACACGCACACGCACACACACACACACACACACACACACACAGAGAGAGGCTATAGCCGTGGTGGTGTCAGGGTAATGTGAACAGACATGATCGCCGTGTTTCTCATTCGGGTGACACCATGTTGCCTTGACCTCCTTTCTCCATATTAAAACCTCTGCTCCTCTTTCTCTCTCTCTCTCTCTCTCTCTCTCTCTCTCTCTCTCTCTCTCTCTCTCTCTCTCTCTCTCTCTCTCTCCATAATGTGAAATCCCCAGTGTTCTTTTTGCTGATAGACCGTCTATAAGAATGGAACCACATTCTTACATTTTCAGAGTTGTACAATATATTTAGGTGATAGTATCGGGTTGAAACAAACGTGTTAAATGGTTACAGTTCTGTATCCCGATAGTCATTGATAGAGTGTTTGTTCTCTACCTCCATTTGTACACTCCCAGAATTATTAACACTCCGAACTTTGCAAGAAGGTCACACACAAACCTGTCGTTTTCTGAAAGATGGTCTCTAAGGTCACACACACTGACGCACAAACCTGTTTCTTTCCCCCCTCTCTCTCTCTCTCTTTCTCTCTCTCTCTCTCTGTCTTGTTTTTCTGTTTATCCTGTTTCCGTTTCTTCCCCAGCGTTCCTCTGCAGACAATCACAATGAGTTTCTCTCTCGGTGGCGGTGGTGGTGATGACGTGTTTTTCCAACTTTCACACCAAAACACTTCTTCACTCTCTCCCGTCTCAGGACTGACACCTCGGTGTGAATTCTCCCTCTCAAACGCGTTAAAAATAGCCCTCGTCGCAGGCAGAGGAACACTCCCATCTGTTGCCTCTCTCTCTCTCTCTCTCTCTCTCTCTCTCTCTCTCTCTCTCTCTCTCTCTCTCTCTCTCTCAGTTCAATTCAAGGGGAATTCTATGGGATGCAAAAAAGTTTAGTTGCCAAAGCAAGTGTATGAAATAAAGACAACCAAAACCATGTGTACGATTCAAATGACATAACACTGTGTAAACAGGGCTGTATAGCATTGCAACTTTGCAATCAAATATAACCTATACACAGTGTTTCTCAAACTTTTACATTTCGGGACCAAATGGACCCTAGCGGGTCAATTTGGTTCCATTTGTACACTGTTAGAGTTCCAGACTTGTATGGGTCAATTTAGACCTAATTTAGGAACCAACAGAGTCCCTGGAATCCATTTTGGGAAACACTGGCCTACTAGATGAAGAAATTGTGCTTTTGCTGTCCAATGTACAACTCGGATCACTTCCTGGCTTGCCTACGAGTCAAATAGGAGGCTGGCCAGACTGATAAGCGAAGGGAGAAAAGAAAGAAGAATCTGCCAAACCTAGTGAGTCAGGATAATGCAAGTAGACATGTTACTCATCGTTTTGTCTGAGTGAAATTCAACATAATTATTTTTCGTTATAGACATCTGACTTTTTTAGTGAGATCACGCACGCACGCACGCACGCACGCACACACGCTCAGACACCAATTACCTGCCTCCAGTACAAACAATGGAGAGTTATTTATTGAGCTCCAGGTATTCAAATGCAATGAATTCATGGAATATGGCGCCTGGCTAGAGATTAGTGAGTGGAAAAGTCCCTTTGTCGCATTTAATTACAATTCTTCTTATAGAACAATGGAGAGCAGAGCATTTATTTCATGATTCAGTCTGATGAAGAACAGGATAGAATTGTTGAGAATTTAACTGAAATAAAAAAGTTAAAACGAATCCTCAAATCAGAGCTCACCTAACGAGGATTACGTTTTCATATTTCTTTCCATTATGTTACTATATGTTATTTAATATTTTTCATTATGTCGTGATTGAAATTAGATGTCATAAAGTCATGTTTTGAACCCAGATGCAGACACAGAGGAAGATGAGTTGTAGTTTAAAGGAGAAGTTCACCCCCAAAATGACTTTTTTTCTGTTGATTAGTCACGCCATGGAGACTAGAGTCCAATAATTTAGTTTAGTTTTTTGTCGCATTCCTAAGACAAAAATATGATAACAATAAATTTACCCCCATTCGTTCCGGATGGGTCGACCCGTTTCGAAACGGGTCTCCATCCGGAATCAATGGGGGTAAATTTACTCGAATCAAATTTTTGTCTTAGGAATGTGACAAAAACTAAACATATTATTGAACTCCACTCCATGGCGTGTGTAATCAACAGAAAAAAGTCATTTTGGGGGTACTACTCCTTTAAATGTCAATGTATTCACAATACTGTTTGGAATGTATAGCTGAATGCATATGGATCCAGTAGGCATAGGCAGAGCTCAGCAGAGGTTGACGAGGGAGGCCAGGGTGGTTCCAGAGTTCAGGCGGTCACTGCAACACAGGAGAGAAATGTAAGTATTTGGAATGGCAAACTAAGAATATTAGCGCTGCGACGCGTTGTGAGCTTGTAGATCGGCTATTTTCAGCACGAAATTTTCAGCACAAAATATTATGATATTTAGTTGACTAAAATTAGACTAAAACTAAAACTTTTCATGTGACTAAATTATGGCTAAAACTAAATAGCATTTTATTCAAAAGACTATGACTAAAACGAAATCAAAATGTGCTGTCAAAAACAACACTGAACATGACTGACTGGAGCAACAGTGAAGATCTGGCAGCACAGGCAGCGTTGTCTCAGGCTTTATAGACTTCCTTGATTGGCTGCCTCCGCCTCCTGGCTCGTACCCCTGTCTCCAATCCTGCAATGGACCCTATTCACGTCCCGCCCACTCAGCAGCTTCCTGGTGCTGATCAAGGAAGTTATTTTAGAAGGAAGGGAAACACGTGACCACCGGGCATGTGCCATGTCTGGCTATGAAGCTCACCATGGGTGCCAGAACCCACAGCCGGAAGTGCGATAAAATACATGTCAGTCAAGCGACCGCGGTTTTCCCAACGACCCTGAGCGCAACGGTGGCTTCCCACGCTCCCGCGCCCCCACCGTTGCGCTCAGGGTCGTTGGGAAAACTGCGGTCGCGTCAGTGAATGGAGCCGGCTTGATCAGCTCATGAACAAACCTGGAACCAAAACTATTTATGAACTACTGAGACCTTTGTCATATAATCTGTTCAGGAATATAAAAGAAGACATATCAAAGGTATTTTTACAATCACTTGCTTTTCGATGTGCACAGTAGATAATGAAACAATAATAATAACAGTAAATAATAATCGTTTCTGTCTCTGAAGTATCGTGAGATTTGGTTCCCAGACAGGAAACGGTGGATAGTCTCGCGATACTTGGCTCGTTTAGAAACATATTTTTTGCTCTTTAGATACTGCTATAAAATTACACAGTGCGCACATCGAAAATCCACACAGCACAAAAAAAATGTGTGACATGCCTTCTTTTATTTTCCTGAGCTGAGTATGTTATAAAGGTCTCACTTTTTCATAAATAGTGTTTGTTCATGAACTTCATGAGCTGCTGGGAGGCTGCTCCACAGCATAGACTGTGCTCCACAGTCTTCCACCGAACTTCCGGCTGCAGTTTGGCACCCATGGTGTGACGAATCTGACGGTTGGAATTGCGAGATAGCGAAAGGGGCGTGGATGTCTTTACCTCTCTATTTACCTTGGTGCTGATGTCACGCTTTGAAGGGGAAACCCTACTAAAAGCAGACAGAGTTAACACAGAAATCGCAAATGTAATGCAATTTCCGAATAGTAAAGTATAAAATACGGCTAGCATGATCAAGAACACAATATAGTAAAAGGCACAAAGCATTATAATTTACTTTACCGTTCGAAATAATGATTTGCTGGCTTTAAGTCCAGCAATTTCTGTCTTAGTTTACCCTTCAAAGCTGACGTCAGCACCAGGAAGTTGCTGAGAAATTTGCTGAGTGGGTGGGCCGTGAATAGGGTCTACTAGAGAGGGCTAGAGAACTAAAGATGGAGAGACTCAGATGTGACTTTAGATGTTGGTGGGACAAATTCACCATGATGATTTTTTGGGGGGGTTAATTGTTAAGTTAATGTATAATTTCAAAGCATACATTATTTATCCACTGTATATTGAGCTGAGAAATTGTAAAAGAGAAAAAAAAAATCTATAAATTGCAGATCCAAAACTGCTGGGGCGATCTAAACAAGTAAGAGAGAGAGAGAGAGAGTGTGTGGTGTGGCGTGGCATGGTGTGGTGTGCATAGGAGCTGTACGGGAATTTTGGAGTCTGTTTTTGAGTTCAGAAGTCTTATGTGTTGGAAACAGTCCCTGACCTTGCTGGATCCAGACCTGGTGCTCCACTACTGTGTGCAACTCACTGACACAATGAACATCCAGTTATTGGGTTCACTCTAACACCTCTCCTTTACAGGTCCTGTATAGCTGGCAGCTCAGTCCTCTCTCTCTCTCTCTCTCTCTCTCTCTGTGTGCGTGCGTGTGTGCGTGCGTGCGTGCGTGCGTGCGTGCGTGCGTGCGTGCGTGCGTGCGTGCGTGTGTGTGTGCGTGGGTATGGGTCTGTAATTGAACCCAAGTGCAGACTCAAACACAGAGGTGAGTATGAGTCAAAGATCAGAGTCTTTGTTGCCAGCCAAGCGGAACAAAAAAAAAATGGCAAAAGGTAACGAAAAGCAAAAATCAAACGTAGGATCAACCAAAGCAGAGCTGGCAAACAGACTGGAATCGGGCAGCTTGTACTGTATAGGTTCAAAAAGCACAACATGTTACTAGGATCTGACAAGACATGAAGAGCAGGGCAGAGCCTACAATAGAGTTGCAGGTGACGAGGCTCCAACCTAGTCTCTCCACGCACCTGTCTCTATAGTCATACAATCCCACGCATGCACACGCACACAATCCCACGCATGCACACGTGTGTGTGTACTTGTATTACTATACAGGGCCTATGACACTTTATTTGGTCCTCACGAGAGAAATTTATGTTTTATGTTAAAAAAGATTTTGGGGCGTTGGGCTTACGTTTAGAAAAGTTTACGATTATGCATTTATGGGTTAGATTTAGGTTGGGTTTGGAGTTATGCGTATGCGTGAGTTACACGTCCGTCCCAAGATGTTCGTGTCTTCACAGTAAACGAATGTGTGTGTGTGTGTGTGTGTGTGTGTGTGTGTGTGTGTGTGTGTGTGTGTGTGTGTGTGTGTGTGTGTGTGTGTGTGTGTGTGTGTGTGTGTGTGTGTGTGTGTGCGCGTGCATGTGCGTGTGTGTGTGTGTGTGTGTGTGTAAATATCTCCGGTTCGTCCACATCCAGGGAACCGTCTGCTTCTGTGCCAGGCTGTCAGAGAGACTCGGTGCCGATCAGAATCTCATAAATATAAATGGCAGCATTAATAAATGACGACCTCCCCATTCTATAATTCCTCATTATACATGCAAATAGGTTTAAAAGGGAGAACACGGACAAAAGCGTGGCCTAATATGCAAAGTGTAATTGTTACAAGGTTCCTGACCTGCCATCGTTAATATTAATCAGGTACATTGTCTGCAGGGCCGTCGCCCGTGTGGCCACCACGTGACCCCGGATATTGTCGCTGTCGGATGGAAAACTACAGTATGTCCGAAAACAGTCATTTTTTATTAGTATTATAATTTTTTTTAAACATAAAAAACTGAAAATAGACAATCTACAAGCTCACAACTAACTAGCATTGACTGTTACGGTCTCTTTTTGTAAGACACTTTATGTATATATACTTATTATTTGCCCCCTCTATTGATGGACCTTCTCTTTATTGGTAGTTGTACTGCTCTTTTTATCTATCTTTTTTCTTACTTCTCTGTAACTTTGTAAATAACTGTATACTGCTATGCTACAACTGGACAAGGTATCTATCTACAACGCATCGCATCATGAGGCGTTGTAAGCTTGTAGATCTGCTAAAAGTCATGCCCCCCTCGCATATTACAAGGACATTCACAATTTCACATGTGTGAGGGGACAGTGATTTTTCCATTACATTACATAATTTTTCTTTATATATTTATGTTATTTTATTTTAAAGTGAAATATCGCTTTAACAACTTTTGTGTGACACTCTTGTATGATGAAGTGGGCATAAGTTTGCAAAGAATCAACAACGCCTGGCAACAACGATATGAATGGCTTTCATTCACGGGTAAAACCGGCAGGGCAAAGGTTAAGAGGGTCTTCAAAATGCCTTATAATTCCATTGTGCCAAACCCATTATTATGATCAATATTAGTGTTAGAATGCCAGTTTGAAAATGACATAGGTTTTGTTGTTTCTCGCAAAAAATAATACACTTAAAAATGTGTTGTTGCGTTGGAGTCAAAATCTCAAGCTCACAACATTTTTTTTTCTAGCTGTGCCAACCACACATTATCAATGCTCTATAACCGTGAACCCTTCCATATATGTGATCCCACCCCTACCATAACTTTGACCTTTACTGTAAGTATGACCTTATGTGCTCCTAACCTCAAGCTATAGATTGTGCCTCTGTATAAGGAAATTAGTGAAAACAACAACAATACTACTAATACTAATCTTATAGTGCAATAATATAGTGTGGTTGGCCCACCCAGTCTGTTACGTTCCACGTACTGTAGGTTTGTCTGGGTTTTGTGTCGTCCTCCCTGTTTCTCCTTCCCTCTATCATACTCTCTGGTCTGAAGTCACCACCTAATCGGCTGTCAATCAAACCATTACCTGGCCCCACCCTCATCCAATCATCACCACCTGCTGTTTATAAAAGACTGGGCTCCACCTCAGCTCAGTCTCTCCCAACCAGTCCCCTGTTTTGTAGCCCTGTCGCTTTGTCTTGTGTTTGAAGTTATCTTTCCCCCAGAGCAAACTTTTAGTCATTTTGTATTTCTCCTACTAATGTATATTTTGTGCTATATGCTGCTGCCTTGGGACAGGGAAAGACAGAGGCCTCTATAATACACAGGCACCACGTAGGTTGAACTTTGTTAAACACACTAGGTAAGGGGTTGTTGCCACCTATGTATTTTTGAACTGTTTTTGGTTAGAGTAGTTAGGTAGGCAGGCTTTTGTTTTACTAATCTAGTTACTTGGTAGTTAGTTAGTTAGTCTGTTTCACTTAGCTGCTTCGTTTGTTATTTTGGCAACACCCATGTCCCTAGGTAGTGTATTTTCTTTGTCTTTGCATACCTTT
>NC_137829.1:39596163-39626163 GCF_963921795.1 Nannobrachium achirus
ATTCAGTGGAACTGGTCATACCTTCTCTACCATCAAGTATTTATATCCATAGATCCTGATGTGGCACAGGACTGATTATTGAAGGCTTCTCCCATGACTTCCTGCTGAAACATTTATACAAGACATGGCTAGGAGGAAGTATGTGACATGTTAGCGACCTATACTACCTCAGCTATCAGAAGATGCATGTTAGAGTGGAATAGGCCTACTATAGAATACGTGTTATACTGTGAATTACTGTATGATCCTAGACATAAGGTTGTGATCTACAAAACTGTAGTACCGGTATGTTAACTGTATATTTCAAAAAAAAAAAAAAAAAAAAGAACAAATCAGATTTGAATCCAGATCTGATCTGAATCCAGATCTACTGTATTAACAACATATTGTCCCTGTTATCCCTATCCAGAGCATGACATGAAAAACATTGAGCAAAAACAGCCTATACAAGCTGACAATGGATCATGTTTAGTGCTGTGTTCTAACTGTAACGCTCGTATACGGCGTATGCTGTCGGAAATAGAAATATGAATAGCGTCTGCCCTCGTGAACCTTTCAAAGTAGCTTATTTGATAGGCATTATGCACTGGCGTCTGCCCTGGCCACACGAATAGCCACTGATCATAGATTATAGTATGCCCTAAAAAAAAAATGCTAGAACACACCACTGATCACATTGCAACATGTTGTGAGATTTTGGATTGAGGAAATGTGGTGTAGAGGTTAATACAAATAAAAAAGAAGACCAATGGGGTATAGGGTTTAAGTGTTTAAAATTCTCAAAATTGACTCTCAAAACAAAAAGCTTGTACTGTATATGTTCCCCCCAGGTAAACTATTTACTGGCAGTTTGTAGCCATATGTATCTGAGATCTACGCCTACAGATACATCCGGGGGAAATCTAAATTCAATGTGGGCTAGAACTGTGGAAAGAAATATTCGCTAACACACCTACGCGTTCTGCTTGGAAAATCAATGCTGATACCTTCCCAATATGGCAAAAGTTTTGTATTAGTTTGTAATTTTATATATTTTTTTGCTGAATTTTATTCACCCAGTTTTAATGTTCACCAGACATGTCGGTATATTGTAGGTGCCGAGGATCTCAGATACTGTACCGTACATCTGGCTATTGGAGAGTAGCAGTATATTAAATAACCATTTAAACCCTATGTATTAAATTGGGGTCCCCCTGGGGTTTATACTTGGTGTCTTCCTTTTTTGCCTTATACATTGATTGATTGGAGACTTAACTAGAAGTTTGCATAGGAAAAGGTACAGTACATGACAATACAGTTCACCGGTACAAGGTCAACTAAAAGGAGATCCAAGAAAGCCTTATGGCTTATTTACTGTACATTGGAAACCTTTTTTAACTCGTATAACATTGATTGAGATACAGATAGAACACAGTACTATGCAGAGGATATTATCATCAATAGGAAAAACAGACGTAAAACAAAAGTCAAGAAAAATTAAGAAAAAAAAAGAAGTATCTATAGTAGAAAGGGGGAGGTAAGGATAGCCTTTGTCTTTTACCAGTTTCGAGTAGCAGCCGCCTGTAAGTGTTTTCAGAACATTTTTAAAGGAAGTTAGGGATTTACACTCCTTTAAGGCTTTCATGGCAGGGCGTTCCAAATTTTAGTGGTTTAGAAGGAGGATGAATTTGATCCTTTTTTAGAGCCAAATCTGGGATGAACATGATCTGCGGCGCTGCCTCTACATCAAATCTTTTCAACTGAACAGAGCCTATATCTGCAACCTCATAAGGTGCCGCATTGGGCTTGTTGAAATGTGTTGTGAGCTTGTATAGATCTGCTATTTCTGTTAAATGTTCACCTATATTATGCCAAACGTTCACCTATTATTTGAATTGAATTGAATTGAATTGAACTCCTGGTCACCTCAGCACAGCTGGTGAGAGGAGGCCGAGAGCCTTTCCCGCAAAGAAAAAAACTAAAAAGGGGATGGTTTAAATGGTGGATAATTAAAATCTGAGTTTGTTTAATTCAGACTGAATTTCTATTCTCTGTGTCAGTATACTGGCACAACATCAGAACAACACTGCTATCTGTGAGCAAAATGATGATAGCTCTTTGCCTCGGTCAGAATTCACATCAGATCAAGACAGGATGTTGGTTAGTGTTTATCTCTGTGATTCCGTCTTTGTGACTTCCTCCCTTCCTGCCTGGTCGTATATAGCTCCAGGGACGTGCTGGCCATTGGGAAAAGCGGGACAACTCCCGAACGGCCGGTTCATTCCAGGCCTGGATTAGGAAAAAAATTAAAATAAAATGTCGGCCTTCGTTCCATTTTGGTGGCTGGGCAGCCTACAAAGTAAATCGTCACTGTCGGGCAGAAACCTTGTATCTCCAAGTTTCAAATGTATACATTTTTTTGCAAAGCAAAGCCCTGCTTCATCATACGGCCGTTGCACAAAAGTAGTGAAAACAGCAGATCTACAAGCACACAACGCCTCGGTGCGAGGCCTTGTGTGCTTGTAGATCGGCTGTTTTCACTAGTTTAAATCATTTTTAAAATGATAAATACAAAACAAACGGTTTTGGACATACAAGGTTTTCACCCGACAATGACGAAATATAAATCATGTGCAGTAATTGGCCCACTGGCTTGTCATTTGTCATGATCTGAAATGGCAAATCTTTGAGTAGCAGCAGCAGCAGCGCTATAGAGAGATCTCTCTCTATAGCGCGCAATGAGGGCCTCTCCAACTCTTTTTCCCGGGCTGAATCCGGGGCCCAGCATGTCCCTGTATCTAGCTCTGATACCAGCCTGGCGTTCTTGATGCCTTCAATTAAACGGGGTCCCACAGATGGCAGGAGGCAGTGACAGGAACTTAATTGGTCCTGGGAACGTGAGGGGGCCCAGGACAGGGGAGGGGTGTGTGGAGAGACTCTTTGAGGCCCGCCTTATTGGAGATCGCTCCCATCTTGCAGGGAAGATTTTTCTTTTTTTTTAATACATTTGTTGTCCCCACTTCTCTCCGTTAACAAGACACCGCGTGTTTGAAAGGATGATAACAAACTCCTCCTGAGACGCCACATCAGAGGAGGAGGAGAGGAGAGGAGAAGCGAGGAGCAGGGGCGTCACACGGGGGGGAAAAGTGGGACTAAGTTACTAGGGCCCAAGGTGAAGGGGCCTTATACTTTTTAGCTATTGAAAAATAGCAGATATACAAGCTCACAGCGCGGCACCGAGTGCCGCGCTGCGAGCTTGCGTGCAAATCTTTGAATGTATGTATATTTTAAGCAAGCATTTGTAACTCAGATTTTGCTTCTGGGGGTCCCTGGAACTAAATATTTTGAGATGGGGGTCCGTGGCCAAATACATATCATTTTGGGGGTCCTTCACATGAAAAAGTTTGGGCACCACTTGCATAGAAACATACGTTTTTTAACAGAAAAAAAAAAGAATTTGAAATATTCAAAGACTGCACTCATTGCCGCGCTGTGAGCTTGTACTATTTTTCAGTATTTAAAGCACAAACGATGAGTGAATCCTTGTACCCAGGGCCCAGAATTTGGTGTGACACCCCTGGCTGCGAGGAGGAGGAGGAGGAGGTAGAACCATCTATCATGGACCTGCGAGGACGGGCTCACAAATGTCTTCACAGCGTGCCGGCTGCCTGCGCTGGCTGAAAGACACTCTAAATGAGTGATCACGGCCCCCCCCCCCCCCGCTGGGAGCGAGCGTTCGCTACCCCGTCTGATGGAGGAGAAATGAAAGGCGGATATGTAAATGCGGGGGACCACCGACGTCGCCGGTGTCGCTCGGATCTGAGACGAAATGACAAGAAGTGCCGCGGCGAGGACTGATGTTATTATTGTCGATGCTGTTTTGTTATGGTGAACCGAGAGGTGGGGGAAAAAAGAATGGAAAAAATACAAATAAAACAATACAGAACAAGTCACTTTCTTTAGATGACTTGTGTGTGCGTGTGCGTGTGCGTGTGCGTGTGCGTGTGCGTGTGTGTGTGTGTGTGTGTGTGTGTGTGTGTGTGTGTGTGTGTGTGTGCGTGCGCGTGCGTGCGTGCGTGCGTGCGTGCGTGCGCGTGTGTGCGTGTGTGTGTGCGTGCGTGTGTGTGAGGAGAGGAAACCACTTATTCCCTGACACATCGTGATTCTCTCTTCTCAGCGATGCACAAAGCTACATTATCTGCCTTTTATGACTCCCTTTTCGGCATCTTAGGTGGCTCTAAACTGTTTCGAGAATGGCTTTGTGGGCTTATGAATATCATATCATTATATTGTTTCACATTGTTTGTGCTTTATTTCTGATGCGTTTGCAGAGAGACAGGAGAGGCGAGACGCCAGGTGGGGATGACATCAGGTCGGATTCGAACCCGGGCCAGCTTCAGAAAGGACTATATGCTTATATTTATGTTGTGGATGAACAAAAAAGTGTTATATCGGTGCAATATAATCTCCATCCAACTTCACTTAGATGTGTGACAAATAGTGAAAATAGACAATCTATTGATAAGCTCACTGACGCATGATGCATTGTGAGCTCATAAATTGGCTAGTTTCTGCATATTTGAATAATTTAAAAAAGCCTTTGGTAAATTGTGATAATATCAAACATACTGTAAATAACACTATCAGACAGTCTACATTTCCCAAAAGGAAATGCATCTTGAATTCAGTTCGGCCAGGAGCATGGAAAACATGTCCCCAGGAATGACAGGATGAGAGAATAACAAAAGCAGTGGCATGCCTCCCCCCCAAACAGTAGGAAGGTTGAGCAGTCATTCCAGGTTGTGTTTTAGACTTTGAGCAGCTGTCAACGTGTTCACACATTTATATCCAGCGAACGGCTCTCGTTTCATCTCTCATGTTGTCTGTCGGCTGTCTGGCGTTGTCGGCAGGCCTCCAGCCTTCACTGACTTCATCTACGAACTACGATGCTTCCGTTCCCCCCCGACACAGGATTACACGGTTGCAGTACATCTGGGGGTTTTATGAAAACCTCATACTGCAAATTGCTGATAGACAATTTACCGCAGAATTCAGTTTGTTTGCTGTCCCTGGGTGGCTTTGTTTTCCCAGACAATGTTTTATAATATTGTACAGATTCCGCCTGGCTGCCAAAAAAATCATTAGTGGAGACAATGCGGTAATCCGCTGCACACCTTTTCGAAAGTTAAAGGGGCCGTTGTTACCAAAGCCTACCAGTCAGGTGTTGTGTTGGCAAGAGACAAGCACATGCAGTGCGCTTACGCAGCAGCACAGCTCTCAGCAAAGCAATTGACAGTAAGAGACAGCTTGTTTTATATTTACTTAACAATAGCCAAGTGGCTTATCATGGTGTCCACCTGTGTTGGACCACAAGAGTAAAACAAAAGCTGGAGTGAATTAATTCCTTTTTTCCCCCTTTTTTTCCCCAAGTCAAGGACACAATGTTGTAAAATATGTATCAGAGCTGTGCAAAACCAAACATTGCACCGATGAATAAGTTGTTGTCTGCACTTAAAATCTGAGGACTTGGCATAATGTTGGAATACATGGGAGGTAAAAGCGGTAAGTAAGCTGAAGGACGATGGACCCTCAACTACTTTCGCCCCAACTGCCACCAGCAAACATAATTAGAGGAGTTAATGAACAAGTTAGTCATTTGCTGTTGTACTGTTAAATTATGCATTCCAGCAAGACAAATAACCTTATTAGAATAAAAAAAAAAAAAAAAATCGAAACCTTTTCTTTTTCATCTCAGACTACAGTAGTAAATACACAAAGTGCATGCACATCCAATGTCCAGGTGCAGCCATGGGGTAAATTAAGTAGAACACGAGGAAATGTAATGAAGCTATTATGGTCACATGCCTGAAGAAGATCTGAAATAATCAAAACGTTCCAGCAAGAGCCGCTGATACAAACGACCTACGGCCTGGTCGCGACTTAGGCCACGACTTGGAGGTCGTAGGTCCCGGTTCTGGAGGTTTTGCGCGATCTCGGTCGTAATTCAGCGACCTGGGAAGTCCGCGATCGAAACTCTACGCTTGCTAAGGGAAGGGACGCGAGTTTAGAAACTCTACGCTTGCTAAGGGAAGGAGCGCCGCGATCGAAACTCTACGCTTGCTAAGGGAAGGGACGCGAGTTTAGAAACTCTACGCTTGCTAAGGGAAGGAGCGCTCGTTTTCAACAGCGTCGGCAGGTTAGCTACTCAGTGTCGGCAGGTTAGGGTTAGGGTTAGGGTTAGGGTTAGGGTTAGGGTTAGGGTTAGGGTTAGAGTTGGGGTTAGGGTTAAGGTTAGGGTTAGAGTTAGAGTTGGGGTTAGGGTTAAGGATAGGTTTTGGTGCACCTCGCGCGGTCCAAGTGACTACAATGGAGCGCTTCCTACCTCCGGTTCAGCCAATCACAAGCTTCAAAAGGTTGAATAGCGCTGCTGCTCTAGAATATTCTGCAAAAAGACCTTTTAAATACGACCGCGGACTTCCCAGGTCGCTGAACAACGGCCCGATCGCGCAACAACGGCCCGGGGACGACCGAGGTGGCGCAACCACGGCCGGGGGTCGCGAAACTAGACCGGCCGCGACCTAACAAGTATGTACCGCGAACTACGACCTCCAGAACCGGGACCTACGACCTCCAGGTCGTGGCCTAGGTCGCGACCAGGCCGTAGGTCGTTCGTATCAGCGGCTGTCTCTCAAACGTTGTTGTTTCAATAAACAATCAGAACGAGGAGCTTCAGTGTGCATACTCTAATCATTTCCTCATGTTCCATTTCACACAAGGCCTCACATCCAACTCCAAGTACAGAAGTGCAGAACTATTAAAGCCAGCAGGTCTTGGATACAGCAGGTGCAAATCATGTCCAAGAGGTAGGTGAGCAATTTACACCTATAATGGAGATGATTCATCACTCCACAATGATGATTCATCCTTCTACAATGATGATTCAGCTAAAAAAATGGATGCGTGCATGCATTTTCATCGACGGCACCCCGGGATTACTGTTTCTACTGTATGCTATTGTCTTGTTGTCTTGTATGCTACTGCAATGTTGCTTTTTGTTTTAACCTAT
The DNA here is from genome assembly GCF_963921795.1 of Nannobrachium achirus. NCBI lineage: Eukaryota > Metazoa > Chordata > Actinopteri > Myctophiformes > Myctophidae > Nannobrachium > Nannobrachium achirus. Next base: position 39,603,209 of record NC_137829.1, read on the forward strand.
ACAGCACTTTGGTTGACTTGTCATGTAAATGTGCTATATAAATAAAGTTGAGTTGAGAGTTCATTTTTAGAATCATATGTCATATTACGTTATGTAAATATGCAAATCTTTTCCCCTAAGATACTTTATGTCAAGGAGGAATATAGGAGCAACATTTCAAAATGTAAAAAAAAAGAAGGAAGCTCATTTTTCGCTACTCTTGTGTCGTATATGCCAAAAATAAAATATGGCATTCATTTATGAAAAGAAACCAAAAACATCACAAAATGAGAAAAAGGTAGGTAGGCCTACAAGGTTTCTGCCCGACAGTGTCGCTGTCGGCCGGAAACCTTGTATCTCCCAAGTTTCACATTTGTACGTTTTTTCGTAAAGTAAAGCCCTGCTTCATCACACGAGACTGTCGCACGAAACTAGTGAAAATAGCAGATCTACGAGCACACAACAAGGCGTCGCAGATCAGCGATTTTCACTATTCTAAATCATTTTTTTTTTAATGATGAATCCAAAACGAACGGTTTTGGAAAGGTTTCCACCCGACACAGACAGCAGATGGACAAGAGCACCAGGCTTCACTGAGAACATCAAAGCGAAGAGAGCCAGGGAGCCCAGAGGAGAGATTCTGTGTCTTCTCTGGATAAAATGCTTCTGAAGAAACAGATGGGGTTTGTTCAAGCATAGTGGTTAAGAAAGTCTGCCTGAGACCATTTATTTCTGCTGTGGGAAAAGACATCTTTTATGGTTGGATCTCCATACTCTGTGCAGTGGTAATTTTGACAGCACATTTTGATTTAGTTTGAGTCATATTTTAGTCATCTGAAATGTTTTAGATTTAGTCTAGTCTTAGTCGACTCAATCTAAAGTTGATTTTGTCTACAAAAAAAATATTTTGGCAGGCCTTAATGGCGTCGTAATGGCTGATTTTACACTTGGTTGCATGCTGAATATATTTCCAGAGCGCAACCAAACATTGTCCGGCACATCTTGTCCACATATCTGTGTATCTCTTAAGGTCACGTCTGACACTGTGGTTCCCTTGACACATCACTGTGACATCACAGGTGATATCACAGGTTACATCACCTATGTAAAAGTACTTCCCCAGCATCCCTTTTATGCCCATATATGAAGATCCCTGATGTCATCAATATATATCACTGGCCAGATGGCCAAGACATGGCCCATATATGCGTGGCTGGTTCAGATAGGGATCTCCATGTATGGACATAAAATATATTGTATGTTGTGATGTCATGGGAACCACTCTAACATAATCCCTTTTATGCCCATACATGAAGATGATGTCATCAAAGCCCATATCTAACAGGACTTCATATGGGAATGCCCATATATGGAGGAAGACAGCCCATATCTGTGTAGCTGGTTCAGACAGGGATATCCATGTATGGGCATAAAAGGGATGCACTATATACAGTACATGGATTTCCATATATGGGTAACTGGTCAGATATACATCACTGGCCAGATGACCAAGAATTGTGTTGCCCTGAGGTGTCTTACAAGTTGTTGTTGTGAGCTCGCCTGAAAGGCGAGAACACTATGTTATCTTCATTATTTATTTAGTGAGTTCCGTCGCAGACAGTATAAAGGCATTATTTATATAGTGAGTTCTGTCGCAGACAGTAAAGGCAGGGCCCTTAGCCAATGAGGTGCAATTGAGGTGTGGAACATCTGGGAGTGGTGTTAGCTGGAGTGTTGGTTGAGCTTCAGTTAGCACGCTGTAGAATATAGTTACGAGCACGCCCACACTGTTTCGTAGGAACAGTATTTCTAGTTATTGTATACTCTCTCGTATCACCTGCCTCGTGTCGCGCACAAATAGCCGCTCCACAAGCTCACATATTGCACTATTTTTCTTTATCGTTGGCAAAATTGAAAGATTGGGACTCAAAACACAGCATTCATAATGTGTGCATGCATGTGTGTCTGAGAAGGAATTCAAAATGCTCTTTGAACGGATTCTCTCGATCAGCAGATAAAGGACTGAGTGAGATAAGCAGATAAAGAGATGGAGAGATGAAGAGGACAGATAAAGAGAAGGAGAGAAAGAGAGTGGGAGCAGAGACAGAGAGATAAAGAGAGAGATGAGGAAAATATACTAGAATAAAAGTAATATTATACCACTTTTTGTGGTCACATGTTCTGATACTGGATGCTGAATGGCTTAAAACAGTGGTAAATCAGTCAACAACCTTGAGTTGGCTCATGGACCCCGACCACTGAAACAATTAATGATTGTAAATAACCTTGCAAGTTACAACTGTGTTTTCTTTCATTTATATGGTAGAAGTGGTAGAAAAGCAATTTACCATTCGAGGGTCGTGATTTACCACTGTCTCGTGCCACAACCCTGAAACAGTGGTAAATCAGCCAACAACCCACTCCCTTTCATGGTAAATGGCTTACTTAAAGGTGATGTGAGGAGGTGAGAAGACTGTGTGTGTGTGTGTGTGTGTGTGTGTGTGTGTGTGTGTGTGTGTGTGTGTGTGTGTGTGTGTGTGTGTGTGTGTGTGTGTGTGTACGTGCGTGCACGCGTGGGCACGTGTGTTAGCACGTGCGTGCAGGTTCAATCCACATTACAGTGAAAGATCGTATTGTGCAGGTGCTCTGCATGAATGTGTTTTCCTGCTGATAGCCGTTTATTTCTATATCTGTGCTGGAATCACGGATAAGTGTTAAGTGTGGTGTAAAACAACACCGCTGGCAAGAAATAATCCTGCTAAGGTATGCACTTCACATGGCTGGTTCACATCCATCCATCCATCCATCCATCCATTTAACCACCCGATGTGAGAGTGCGAACTATAGCCAACACCAACTCGGGACTCCTGAATGCCAGGATTCACTGTGGCCCCCCCATGAATGGGAACGCATTATGATGCATTATTTTGTGCTTTAACCATTGAAAAATAGCAGATATACAAGCTCACAGCTTGTAGATCTGCTATTTTTGAAAAATCGTGAAAATTTGTGCATGTCTTTGAATATATTTGACACGATTCTATAAATGTCTTCTAAATCCTTCTAAGGTTTAAAAAAAAAAAAAAAAAAATATGTTTCTATGTCAGTGGTGCTCAAACCTTTTCATGTGAAGGACCCCCAACATGATATGTATTTGACCACGGACCCCCATCTCAAAAAACTTGTTTAGTTTTTCGCTTAAAAAATACATAATATTCAAAGATTTGCACCCATTTTCTCGTCTTTTCAAAAATAGCAGATCTACAAGCTCGCAGCGCGGCACTCGGTGCCGCGCTGTGAGCTTGTATATCTGCTATTTTTCAATAGTTATAATGCCCCTCCACCTTGGGCCCTAGTAACTCAGTCCCACTTTCCCCCCCCAGTGTGCCCTCTACATCCCCAGATGATCAGCAACATTGTTTTCTCACTCAACAGTGAACAAATCAACATACAGTGTACAAGTGGTATCTGCATTGTGACAATTTAAAGACTTTTAAAACATTTTAATACCTTTAATATAAATAATAATAATAAGATCGTTCAACACCTCTTGTTTATCTCTAACATGAAAAAGAGGCGTTGTGAGCTTGCTATTTTCACAATATTTAACTGAATGCCTCAACTCCTATACTATTTCAAGTGCGTAATATCAGAGTGAGGGGGTCCCCAGTTCAAATATGATGATTATGGGGGGGACCCGAAAAGGTTGAGAACCACTGGGTTAGTTAACTAGTCAAACAAACAACCAACGAGCCTTTTGGTTGGTCAGTTCTGTCAACCGACCAATCAGTGAAGCAGTCAACCAGTTATAGCCGCGACCTGGCATTTCCCAAGGAACCTAAGCACAACAGTGGGGGCCAGTGGTGGGCAAGGAGGCTTCGCTGTGTTCACTTGGACCGCGCGGAGGTGCCGAAAGCCAGGGGGACAAAGATTTACTATTCTGTCCATAACAGCACATAACTCGGTAAAGGGGAGCACACACTGGTCGCGGGCGGCTGCACAGCGTCGCGTCGCGCTATCGACGCACGTGAAGTGCCGCACGGTAACCCCAACTGGATGCGGCGCACTGCCACACAGCACATCCATTTCCCCCAGTGGGGAGAACCATGGGAGAACATGTTCACCGCGCGGCAACGCTGGAAAAATAGAACAGCTGCGTATCGGCGCGGCAGATGAGGCGGCAGACCCGCGGCTGCACGCGTCTGACGCCGCCGGTGTGGGTTAGTTCATTGAAAATAACGGGTCCGTATTTTTTTACGCACCACTTCCGCGCTGCCTCCGCGCTGCCTCCGCGCTGCCTCCGCGCTGCCTCCGCGCTGCCTCCGCGTCGCCTCCGCGTCTAGTGTGTGTTCCCGTTAACGGCGCTGAGTTAGCTCATGCGACCGTCGCAGCGCTCGACATGGTGCCTTGCTCGCTCGCCGGTGTCTCACGTGGCTCATGGTCACGTGGAGACAGCGCGCCTCCGTCGTCATCACCGAAAACAAATGCTCCTTTCCCTTGCAGCCCCCCGGTCCCCCACCGCCAGACTTAGGGTCATTGGGAAACGTCAGGTCGCGTCATAGCCAGCCTGCAGTGTCCCTGGTGCCACTTAAGAATCATGGGAAAGGAATGTTGTGTGAGTCTAGATCTTAATCAGCTGGGGAGGAAATAGAGACCCTGGCTGGTTCCCTGCCAGGCTGCTGCACCCTGGGGAGGGGGGGGGAGAGAGAGAGAGAGAGAGAGAGAGAGAGAGAGAGAGAGAGAGAGAGAGAGAGAGAGAGAGAGAGAGAGAGAGAGAGAGAACGGGAGAGGAGGATGGGAATAGGGAGAAAGGAAGGAAGAGGGAGAGAGCACATGGAGAGGAGACGAGGTGAAAACGGAGGGAGCGAGGGAGGAGTGAGAGAGAAAAAAGGGAAACCGAGAGAGAGAGCAAGAACACTAAGTCAAGGAAAAATAAATAAAAAACATACGTATTTATTCTGTGTCATAATTTCACTCACATTAAATTTATGTCAAAATGCTAGGCCTACTTTACAAAAGACTGATCAAAAGCATTATGACCCTGGAACCTGAAATGCTAAATCAATTTTCTATACCAATGGTTCTCAAAGTGGATTCTAGGGACTCTGTGGGTTCTTTTAGTCTTATAAGTATGTAACTCTAACAGTTTACAAATGGAACCACACCAAAGTTCGAGTTAAGGAGGGGACGTTGATATTTAAAAGTTTGAGAAACTATACCAGGGGTTTTCAAAGTGGGTGACGGGGCACCCGGGGTGCCGCGACGGCAGTCCAGGGGTGCCGCGAGATCGTTTGATAATATTGGGAATTTATTTGGACCCTTGAAAAAAATATTTAGTGTCATTTTAAAATTGAAGTACAAAGTTATTTTCAGTCAGTTCTAACCAAAATGGCTGTTATCTCAACATTTTCCTCGCAACATAATCACTAAAATATTGTCACTGTCGGGCAGAAACCTCGTATCTCCAAGTTTCAAATGTGTACGTTTTTTGGTAAAGCAAAGCCCTGCTTCATCATACAAGACTGTCGCACAAAACTAGTGAAAACAGCCGATCTACAAGCACACAACGCCTCACGATGCAAGGCGTTGTGTGCTTGTAGATCTGCTGTTTTCACTAGTTTAGTACATTTTATAGATGATAAATACAAAAACGAACGGTTTTGGACATAGAAGGTTTCTACCCGACCACGATGATATGCTATAGGCTAACTGGTACTGGGAGTGAAAATTACAATGTAGGGGTGCCTCGGATTAAAACAAATATTTATGGGGTGGCCTGAGACAAAAAAGTTTGGGAAACCCTGAACTATACCATACCATTAGTCATGGTCTCAAGATGATTTTTATATTCTTAAAGGACAACTTTGTTTGTTTACAACAAGGGTTCATATTTTAGATTGTAATTAGAGAAAAGAAAAAGTGAGTGTTAAAATGTTTTCATTTGCTTCGTTCTATTGTTTTATCGTGTTTACCTTGCTAAAATGTGGGGCATGCGTACGCATGGGGGCATGCGTACAAGTGGCTAAATATGTCTTTTTAGACACAATAAGCCAGCAGTTTCTTTATTGCTATTTACAGTAACACTTCTACCCCCCATAAGTCACATCCAACCATGAAAGTTTGCGTTGTATCTTGGGAAAGGGCTTATTCTGTGTAAAATTTCATATTTAGCCACTTGTATGCATGCCCCCAACCACTGAAATAAGAATCTCTAAAACAATAGAAAGAAGTAAATTAAATAATTTTAACACTCATCTTTTATATTCTGTAATTACAATCTAAAATATGAACCCTTGTTGTAAAAAAACTAAAGTTGTCCTTTAAGTCTTGTGGATAAGGCTCCTCGGACATTATATTGCAAATAAGGAGTTGTAGGGTCCTGAGGAACTCCAGCAGTCCTTGTGGGGGTTTCACGGGGTCCCGGGCAAAAAGAAGAAAAGTTTAAACATCAAGCCCTATTTTACTTTTTCCACTTCTCAGGTCCCGGGCAAACGTCTAATTTCTCTTTCGGGTTGAGCTAAAAAGTTTGGGAACCACTAGCCTATGTGAATTGTCTATTTATTTATGTTTGGCCATCATCAGTTGTTCTCTGAGATGCCGCCTCTACAGGGAAGCAACATGATTCATTGCGTACAGTTAGATTTCTCTTGTAGGTCAGATGTGACGGGAGTTTGTTTGGGGCCGGAGGACACATTGACCTTATCGGGTCAGCGAGAGAGAGAGAGAGAGAGAGAGAGAGAGAGAGAGAGAGAGAGAGAGAGAGAGAGAGAGAGAGGAGAGAGAGAGAGAGAGAGAGAGAGCAAGGAATGAGTCAGAGAAATGCAAGAGAGAGGTGAGAGAGACCCTTCTCTTGGAAAAATGGAGAGACAAATAGCGAGAAAGAGAGAGGTGCGATGAGGTTGAAGCAAAGAAACAGAAGTGAAGTGAGAGAGGTGGAAAGGTGACGGTGGACCTGACGCATCTTATACGATTTGCGATAAAAATAGTCGGCAGTAACCATGACAACTGTGGCTCTGTTTGGTCTTGGATGGATGCCGTCTCTACGGCAATAAGACTGGGACAATAACGGAACATCCCTGATTCAGTTGAGTGTCAATTCCACTCCGAATGTACGAACGTAAATGTTTACACCTTTATAAATTAACATGCAATATTTTATTGTCGATACATTTTCGATATATCGCCCAGCCTTAATGCGCACACGCATACACACACACACACACACACACACACACACACACACACACACACACACACACACGTGCGTGCGCGCGCGCACACACACACACACACACACACACACACACACACAGACACACACACACACCCTCTGATAGACGGCTAGCCTATTGCAGATCCAGGCCGTAACCCCCCCCCCCCCCCCCCCCCCCCCCATTATATTTCAGCTTTATTTGGCGCCATAGTTTTATCAATACCGATTCAATTAAGAGTTTCCTTCTCGCAAATCGATAATTAGCGCCGGCGTATAGCTGCATGAGACTCCCCAGCAGAGACATGCTAAATCCATCTGTAATCTAAACCTGTTATTAAATTGTTGTTTGCCGTCTTCCCCTCGATCAATGGAATCTGTTCCCATCATAGAGCAATATGGAACAATGTGGAGGCTGTGTGTGCGTGCGTGTGTTTGTGTGGCAGAGAGGGCGCCATGTGTGTGGTTGAGTGGGTGCGTGTGTGCGTGTGTGCAGGGGTGTCACAAGGGGGGGGGGGGGGGAGTGGGACCCAAGGTGGAGGGGCCTTAATTATTTTATACTTTAGCTATTGAAAAATAGCAGATCTACAAGCTAGTGCCGCACTGCGAGCTTGTAGATCTGCTATTTTTGAAAAGTCGTGAAAATGTGTGCAAATCTTTGAATATATGTATTTTTTAAGCGCACATTTGGAACTCAAATTTTGCTTCTGGGGGTTCCCTGAAACGAATTATTTTGAGATAGGGGTCCGTGACCAAATACATAATATCATTTTGTGGGTACTTCACACAAAGTTTGAGCACCACTGACATAGAAACATAGGTCTTTCAAAAAACCTTAGGTGGATTTGAAATGTTCAAAGACTTTAGTCTAGTTTAATGATTTTTCAAAAATAGCAGATCTACAAGCTCGCAGCACTGCACTCCGTGCCGCACTGTGAGCTTGTATCAGCTATTTTTCAATAGTTAAAGTACCCAGGGCCCGGGATTTGGTGCGACACCCCTGCATGTGTGTGTGTGTGTGTGTGTGTGTGTGTGTGTGTGTGTGTGTGTGTGTGTGTGTGTGTGTGTGTGTGTGTGTGTGTGTGTGTGTGTGCGTGCGTGCGTGCGTGCGTGCGTGCGTGTGCGTGTGTGTGCGTGAGCATGCTTGTGTGTGTGTGTGTGTGTGTGTGTGTGTGGTACTGGGCGGTGCAGAGCCCATATGAATGCCAGGCAATAATGCACTCATGTGAGCTCATGTTTCTGTGATACTCATCTCTGTGCATTGAGCAGAAGCTAATCCGTGATCTGATCTGTGCTGAGTTCTGTATGGTTTGTTCAGCGTCCACCGAGTCCATAGGGGAGCCATTCTCTCCCCGCATGAATCCAGCAATTCAGTGCCGCCGCGCTCCTCTGTTTATGCCACCGAGTGTCATCGAGTGGAAATAAAACAAAGTGTCGGTTTTCTGCGTTTACGCTTTGTGCCAAATTGAAAGTGATGGGGAAATACAGTAGGCAATGTCGTCGCTGTTGGGTGGAAACCTTTGTGGAATCGGAATTTCGTCTTTAATGTCACATCACGGGTTTGCAGGCGAAAAGAAGCGGGTGAAATGTGTTTTTTTTTTAGCCAGTTCCATCGTTTCAGGAAGAAAAAAAGAAAAGAACAAGTGGGGGACGACGACTAGGGGGAAAAATAAATCAAACCTTAAAGAGAAAAGTGTCATACTGTAGGCAAAAAACAAAGATATCAACACATACGTATAGCATAATCCAGCTGGTACAGTATGTATTTACATGAGATTAGACATTGTGTATTAGGCACAGGCACGTGCACACATAGACATCAAAGGGGGCTTGAGCCCCTGCCCTTTTATCCATCTGAAAAAAGTGCCCTCTCCAGACCATGAATGCAGTTTTTACTATGCTGAATGAAATGCAAATGCCCTCTTTCCATGCCATACCTGAAGGCAGCATTCAAGAGAATTGCCTTGTCCAAACTCTCCTGAACTTGGATGCAGCATCTTATGTTGAAATAATTGCCCTCTCTGTATAGAAATCCATGCCGTTATGCCACAGTGTTGACTTGGTTATGTTTAGTTTAGTGTGGTATCACACATCGAAAATAGACGACCTCCAAGCTCACAACGCGTCGCACTGCGGCGCGTTGTGAGCTTGGATGTCTGCTATTTTCGATATTTTCGCCAAAAGGCCCTTTTAGAAATGTCATCCACTGCCTCTATAACATTCTCTGCACGTCCCTGATTAGGCAAAAAAGATGGTAGCACTGTGGTAGGTCCAGAGACCAGCATGCAGCTATGTAAGAGAGATTTAGACATTATGGTGCAAAAGCGTGTCAGCCCATCATAAAGTGCCAGCAAAGTGTCAGGTTCAACCACATAGTCCACAACGTGCTGTAACTTCCACAGGTATAAATCCACAAGGTAAAGAAAAGTTCAATGCCAGCCTGATGACATCGATGGTAAGCGGTGGTAGAAACAGTAGCGAAATGTTTTACTTAAAGGGGGCGGGACACCGGCCGAAATTTAACTTTATGATACAGTAGGTCACGTGGTCTTTCTTCAAACGATCTGAAAAGGAGGCGGGCCGTATCAGTTATTAGTAAATGTATACTTCGTCCGTCGTGATGTGTTGTTGTTAGCTGGTAGCGCCGCACCGCACGGCTATTTTCAAGAGCTATTGTGTGTGTGTGTACACACACACACACACACACACACACACGCACACACGCACGCACGCACGCACGCACGCACACACACACACACACAGGCTACCACAGACTTCAGTCCTCCGGAGCTCCGGTGAAGCACTGGAGCACTTTTTAGCAGAGATGGCTGCTAAAACTGCTAAAAAGTGGTCCGGAGCTCCAGTGAAGCACTGGAGCACTTTTTAGCAGAGATTGCTGCTAAAAAGTGGTCTGTGCTGCGGAGGATCCTCGTTCTAATCTCTGACACCTTTTTGTTAGAAGACTTGTACCCTGTACGCGGTTAGGGGGGATTCTATAGCAGATTATATCAAATTTTTACCCCTAGAACTGCTTGTTTCAAAATTCGTTTTATGAATTGTCGCATTTTCTCCTCGCACAGTTCTGTTGGGGTTGTTTCACTAGATAATACTCAGCACTCAACTCCGCCCCCTCCCGTCATATTACCCAATCAAATTAATTTAATTCAGTTACTGTACAGAAAGTACTACTTTCAGTACAGTAACTACAATAAATTAATTTGATTGGGTAATTTAACATGGGGTATGACATCATTAAAAAAATTGGCTAATTTGATAGCCATAATTAGCTGTTTTGGCCGTGTCACGCCCACTTTAAGTAAAAGTATCAATACCACAATCTGGTGCTCAATCACAAGTAAAAGTAAAAATGTATTGGCATCAAAGTAGGCTATACTTAATAAAGTAGGCTACCAAAAGCAAAAGTGGTCATCATGCAGAATGTCCCATTTCACAAGTGCAATATGTAGGCCTACGCAAATCTTTTGAAAATAGCAAATCTACAAGTTCACAACGCGTCGCATCACGATGCGTTGTGAGCTTGTGACTGTTTTCAAATAAATTAACTGAAATTATGGCTAAAGGGGTTAATGCATGTTTTGTAATAATAATTCAAATCTATTTATGTATTTAACACTTACAGTAAATGAGTATTTTGTGTTTTGTTTTGATGGAGATATCCATTCATTCTCTGTGGTCAGGTTGTGTTTCATAGTGGAAGCTGTGGGGGGGAAAGCAGCACATGTAGTGAAGGTTCCAGGAAGTGATGTACCAGAAACAGCTGGAAAAGTTCCAGGAAGTGAGGTACCAGGAACAGGAAGTGAGGCTGTGAAGGTTCCATTTTGGGTGTGAAAGGAGTGTTTGTTTTGGTTTGACAAAAATACACTTAAATCCAAATCAGTACTTTAAACCATTGAACAGTGTGGTGGATAAACTTTAAGACCTGAATAAGGAAAGCTTGCTAGAACTTAAGGACATAAAATAGTTGGGAGGGAGATTGTGTTGGATATTCTGATGGATAGCCTATGTGAACTGAAGCAGAATGAAGGAACAAAGGAATCTCCTGGAGCCTCCTGACATACAGTATACAGCAGGTGAGTGGAATCTATATGTTTTATTTTCATGCAAAGCATTGCTGTTGGATATTACTGATTACTTACTGGAATGTATCTTCATTGGAATCATTCGAGTGCTAGGGGGTGAGGTACTTGAAGTGATACGAGGAGAGAGAGGAGTGCTATGGGGCGAGGTATAAATACCACAATGTAGAAATACTCTGTTACAAGTAGCCTAAATGTCCAGTATTCAACATTTACTTGGTAAAAGTGCAAAACTATTAATCAACGACTCCTTGTACTGAAAGTGAAAGTATAATTCTTCTCTCTTTTTTTTTTTCAAAATGTATACAAACTAGTTCTTTGCCCGGGGGTATGCACAGTATATGAGGGATTAGGAGTCTCAGAAGTAATGTTGGAGAACCCAGACTGGTAGTGCCCGTTGGGCAGAGCAGTCACCATTGACATCCAGTTGTGCAATACCTGTTTGTGATGTAGGCATTGTTTCAGCATGCGGCTGTTACCATACCATGGTCACTGTTTATTATCAGTGATGTCAGCATGCATACAGATGGCGGACATCATCTCCAAATTTGGGCATTGTTTGAGCTTGCGGCTGTTACCATTGTGGATGTCACCATGCTCATCTCCAAATTTGGCACACTGTGTAGTATCAGTGATGTCAGCATGCTCATCTCCAAATTTGGGCATTGTTACAGCAAGCGGCTGTTAACAGGGTGGGTGTCACCATGCTCCTCTCCAAAATTGGACGTTGTTTCAGCATGCGGCTGTACCATGGTGGTGAAAATGTGTAGTATCGGTGATGTCAGCATGCAGACAGACGGTCAGACGGACAGAAATTCGGTAAATTAATAGTTAGATGTTTGGAAAACAGCATATCTACAACCTCAAACAGCATCACATCGTGGCACACTGTGAGCTTGTAGATTGGCTATTTTCAGTATAGCCAAAATACTGTATGTTGATGGCTGATGCTGATATGGTTAATGTATGTTTTGTAAAGATAATTAAAAATCTTCAAAGTAAAAGTAAAAACTAAAGTTTTAGAATAATTGTAGTGGAGTATATAAAAGTACAACATATGCCACTGAGATGTAGTGGACTGTGGAGCAGAAGTAAAAGATGTGAAGATTGGAAATGATTTCCACCACTGGGTGAGATACAAGAAGGGGTTACAAGGAGAGAATAGAGCTATAGGGGCTGAGGTGAGTTTTCAGACTGCACTGTTACATGGCCATTGTGCACAAGGTTAACAGGCTGAAGACTGAAGTAGCTACTGATGTGGGTTTGTTTGAGCATGAATAAGACTGAAGGCTGCAGATGAAATAAAGAACACTTTGATCAGTTCAAGTACAGAAACCGGGCAGAAACCTTGTATCTCGACGTTTCAAATGTGTACGTTTTTCGTAAAGTAAAGCCCTGCTTCATCACACAAGACTGCCGCACAAAACTAGTGAGAATGGCAGATCTGCAAGCACACAACACCTCACTGTGCGAGGCGTTGCATGCTTGTAGATCGGCTATTTTCACTGCTTTAAATATTTTTTTATGATTTTGGACAAGCTTTCCACCCGACAATAACAATGTGCTCTCAGCTTATTATTGACTTTCAAGTGTTGTATCAGAGTGTGTGTTTATGTACAATATTGCCACGTCCCAATAAAGCCCCGCTATTGTTTAGTTCAGGGCCCGTCTGTAGATGCAGTATTTATAGGACCTTGGGTAGTATAAGCACGGTTGAATCGGATTGAAGGCTAAGCAGGTTAAGTGTGGTGCATGCGTGGGACGTCACGTTGGTACAGTACCTGTCTGCTTCTCTGCACTGCAATGGGTCCTGTCCTCTGAATGAGCCTCCCTGGACCAGCCGTGTTTGTTAGTTTGAGCAAGCTTTGCTTCTTGGACATAACATAATTCCACACATGCAGAAACCTTGTATCTCCAATTTTCAAATTACGGTAGTGTAAAACTTTGCTTCATCATACAAGACTGTCGACACAAAACAGTGAAAATAGCTTATCTGCAAGCACACAACGCCGGTGCGAGGCGTTGTGTGCATGTAGATCGGGTATTTTCACATTTTTTTTAAATAATAACCAAAAAACCAAAGTTTTGACAAACAAGGTTTCCACCTGACAACGACCACCCAACATCACATTTAGGTCTGCTGCTTGTAATCAAGTCGTTCCACTAAGAAGACTTGATTTGCAATCTTTAATAAAGACAAAGTTAAAAAAAGAGGTCTTGATTTGCTGCAGCAACATTATTATTATTATTTCCTTCAATTGGGACATTGAAATGAAGATACAAACTGATGCCGATGCCACACGCTTAACCACAAAGCGCTACAAAAGTTAGAAAACAAAGATGAGCTGTATTCCGCTTTCTTACAGCGCTCCAATGACGCAGGGAAGTGCCAATTGACTGTTTTGTTTCTCCAGCTCCACTTCCACTCAAGTTCCCTGTTCTTTTTGATCCAAGCCTTTTGCCTTTGTTTTGTCGCTCCCACACACTGACGCATGCATGCTTGACACCGTCAAAGGGGACTCTGTGTAGCTGACCACGCTTGGACATTCTCTATATATGTTTTTTTCTGCTAGTGTTAACGCATCATTAGACCTTGTTCGGCTGATACCCATCCTCTTTATTTAGGCAGATGGCTGCCATCAGTCAGGTCACGTTACCTAGGTAACCCAGTCTGCCTACTAACCGGTGCAGACAAAGCTTATTTAATAATTCAATTGTGATACTTGGAACAGAGCATAATATCATAGAAATGCATGTGGTATGTGGCCCACATATTTAACTGCTTTCAGTTAAATACAGTAGGCTATGTGGCAATTGATCATCGACACACATGCGTGCGTGCGTGCGTGCGTGCGTGTGTGCTGACTGTGCATTCCAGCGGTGTGTCCAGTCCCCAATGAATTAATATCACCTACAGTATAGGTGGGTTGGCATCACATCTGCACTAATTACTTCTGAACTCACTCTCTCTCTCACACACACACACACACACACACACACACACACACACACACACACACACACACACACACTGAAAACTGAGCAAAACGTAACTGGGGCAGGGGCAATTTTTATGGTGTGTGTGTGTGTGTGTGTGTGTGTGTGTGTGTGTGTGTGTGTGTGTGTGTGTGTGTGTGTGTGTGTGTGTGTGTGTGTGTGTGTGTGTGTGTGTGTGTGTGCGCGTGCGTGCGCGTGTGCGTGTGTGTGTGTGTGTGAGCTAGACAGACAGAAGTCAAAACTTGACTATTGTAACTCTCTCCTCACTTGCCTCCCGGCATGTGCACTTAAGCCTCTCCAACTGATCCAAAATGCCGCCGCACGACTGGTCTTCAACCAGCCAAATGTCTCCCCCCTTCTCCGCTCCCTCCACTGGCTCCCGGTTGTGCGCACTGAATACAAAATACTGATGCTGACCTTCAAAGAAACCAGGTACAGCTCCTCCATACCTCCAAAACCTGATCAACCCATACAACCCCACCCGTTCACACAGATCAGCCAACACAGGGATGTTGACAGAACCCCCAGGACAAAAGTCCACTCGTCCCAGCTAATTTGCCCTCCTGGCCCCCAAACTGCGGAATAAACTCCCTGTCGCACTTAGAACTACAGCCTCACTCCCTACTACTTAGGTGCGTGGTCTACCTATGTTATTGTTTTTTCTAAATTGATATTCCTATGCATTTGTTGTATTGCTGTTGATGTACTGACATATAATATTGCTTATTATATTGATGTATTACCTGCTTATTGTAAGTCGCTTTGGATTAAAAGTGTCTGCTAAATGCATGAATTGTAAATTGTAAGTCAAGTGGAGTACGAGAAATTTAGTATAGATTCAGAAAACTAAGATGGAGAGGAGAGGAAATGTATTCAATAACAACAACAAAATGCTATCATGCAGAATTTTGAGATATGCCAAAAAGTCTGTATCAGAATGGAATTGAAATGTGTGATCATCTTCTCACAGAAACTATCAATCGGTCCGCTTTCAGAGCCTTCAAGGAAATTATACTTTTTTAAAAGCACAGAAAGTGAGCGACAGCTGAGCGGCAGAATAATTCCCTTGTCGCCACTGTTGAGGTGTCGCACACATGCAGCGTGCACGCGCGCGCACACACACACACTCTTTAGGGAAATTGCCTTCCTACTTGAAAATACTCAGATATTGGAGCTTGTGTGCAGGCAGCACAGAAAATGCTAGTTAAAAATAGAATATGTATTCCAGCACTTTCCATTTGAGAACCACACAACAAAGTGTGTGGTAAATACTTGTGCACGTACAGTACAGTAGTATTCTCCTGTATGATTCAGTACATGCACAGTATGCAACATTTAAATGAGAGACCCACCAGGGGCAGATCGTGGCGACTCATAATATTCTATGATTGTTCAAAGGTTCATGAAAAACTCTCTGAATGCTGATGGCAGTAGTGGATTAAACAATGTTTTAATTCTGGCGGACACAGGGTTAATGGTCCATTTGTACACTCTCAGAGTTATGGTGGTCCTTAATGTTTCTGTGTGGCGTTTGCATGTTCTCCCCGTGTCTTCAAGGGTATATACCCTCACAAAAATTTGTGAAAAGCTCTCTACAATGCCTCCCCTTGGCCAGCCATTCCCCCCTGATGGAGGGGAAAGGAACTGGTTGGAATAACGTGTTCCTTCCATGAGCTACGTCCAACCGGGGAAGCTCCCCCCTGTCAGGTGATAAGAAGCAGCCTGCTCACTCCTCATGCACTGAAGGAAGCATGAGCTAATTTCGGGGTTTCCGATTCCTCAGGATCCGAATCCCATCCCTATACTATATGATTGATTGAAGACTTTATTCGAAGTTTGCATAGGAAAAGGTACAGTTTCGTGACATTACAGTTCGCTGGTACAAGGTCAACTAAAAGGAGATCCTAGTAAGCTTTTCGGCTTATTTGCACAGGAAACCTTTATGTGTCTCATTGACAGATGGATAGAACACAGTACTATGCAATAGATATTGTCAGAAATAAAAACAAAATAACAGTGCAAAAAATATATACTGTATACATTTACAATAGAAGGGTCAGGGGGAGAGTAAGGCTGGGCTAGGTTTGTTTTTACCAGTTATGAGCGGCTGCCGCCTGTAAGTGGTTTTTCAGGGCAATTTTAAAGGGCAATTTTAAAGCAGGAGAACGAGTTTGACCCTTTGTTTGAGCTGACTCTGGGTTGAACGTGATCTGTGGCGCTGCCTCTGGTGTGGTAATTGTGGACATCCTTAACGTTTTTAAAGTATTTTGTCAGGTGCATGGTTATCTTAGTGGTGTAGTGTGTCTTGTACACCAGGCCCATCGCATGATGCTGTACTCTGTCATCTTCTCATCTACTCTGAGCCACCCCACTCTTAACTGGTGAGTCTGATAGGAAAGGTTAAGCAGGACCCTAATTAGTTTGTTTTACTTCTTCATTTTTGTGCAAAATTCAAGCCCCTCTTTGCACATGGTACGGGGACTGTGATGTGGACATAACAGGGTCATGTTCAGGTGCTTGTACAGTGCATTTAAAGTGCTGAAGCTGCAGCTTCCGGAACATGCTGAACTCAGCCAGCGTGAGTCGTCCCCCCTTCACAGGGAGCCTCTCACAGGGACACCACAGGACACCAAGCATGATGAAATACATTGCTGTACCAAGCAGCTGCTGCGTGCGTGTATATAGGCCTATATTTGGATATATTGTATTTTGTTCCCTCACTTTTACTCCTACTGCCTTCATTCCACCCCCCCCCCCCCCCCTTCTCTCTTCGACAGGGTGTCAGGGACCCCTGGGGGTCCTCAGAGTTACTCCAGGGGTCCACCAAATCTTTGTGATAGGATCTTATTTTTTATTTTTTATTTTTTTACATTAACCACCTTGAACCCTATCATCTCTATTCTGAGGAACATTAGCCGACAATAGCAGATCTAAAAGCTTGTGAGGCATTGTGCACTTGTACATTTTTAACTAAAATCTTTGCTTCTTGGGGTCCGTGGGACGAAATAATTTTAAATGGGGGTCCGTGGCCAAATACATATGATTTTGGGGGTCCTTGACATGATAAAGTTTGAGAACCACTGATATACAGTATTGCAACATATGTTTTTTCAGATAACTGTTAAGATTTAGAAGACATATTGTAGAATGTAGAATCGGCCAATAATTGGTGACTTCCTTTACCTATACCTTGGGTCCATCATCACGGACAACGGCAATATATTACCAGAAATAAATTTGAGACGTGCCCTGGCAGCCAGCCCATGAAAACACTACATCAAAGGGGGCTTGAGCCCCTGCCCTTCTGTCTGTAAAAAGTGCCCTCTTCAGACCATGAATGCAGTTTTTACAATGGTGAAAGAAATGCAAATGCCCTCTTTCCATGCCATACTCTCCTGAACTTGAATGCAGCATCTTATGTTTGAATTGTGTAAAAATCCATGCCGTATGCCATATCTCCAGTATTGACTTGATTATACCTAGTTCAATGTAGGGCATTAACCAAAAAATCGACAAATCGACTCAATCGACTTGATTACATAAGTCGACTCCCATCACGGAAAGTCGAAAGTTGAAGAAAAAGAGACATTTGAGACATGCCTGGTGCCTGTTTCATGTAATCAATTCCCCAAATGTGTTATTTTGTGGACCGCTCAGTCTCAGCGCATGTTTCAGTTCATTCGTACCTCTTCTTTGTTGGGTGTAGAGACGTGTGGTACGCTCTTATAGCGATTAACTTCACCCGGCCACCGCGACGGACGGCATTGAGAAGTGAGAACAGATGACTGAAGGCTACAAGCTTCACTGCTTCTTCACTCATACAGTACAAGTTACTCACATTGCATCGCGGATGTGCCCGTTATGAGAGCTTGGGAGGTCTGCATATTCTCAGCATGCAAAACCGTCGCGGGACGGAGAATAAATGAAATAGGCTTGATCATCGGCTGCAGCTGCTGTGATCATAGATGCGTCGCAGCACGACACGCTGTGAGCTTGTAGATTGTCTGTTTTCAAACTGAACAACATGAACTGAACAAGATGTACCAAAAGTAGGTGGTTCAAAGGCCAGACACCCATGCAACCGACGTTTGTGCCAAGATTGGATATTAAAGAGCTTCTGTGTTGTTGCAATTGCACAATCACGGAAAATCCCCTGCTCTTGAGTTGTGTAGGATTGAGTTGTCTTCTCCAATTTGCATGGTTGCGTTCTCATTATTTCAACTCTTAACTGCTCACGCTTCCACTCTTCTTGACCTCCTAATCATGTTCTTCTCATCTCCCTCTGTCTCTCCATTTATATATCTCTCTCTTTCTGTGCTGCGCTAATCTGCGCTCAAATTTATCCGCTTATGTTTCTCAACCCCTCAACCTCTCTCTGCATAACATTCGCCTCAACAGTAACTTCACCTCGCATGCTCCTTCTGTCTTTTTATTAGGCTATAAGATCTCTCTCTCTCTTTCCACGCACATCTACAGAGAAGTCATGATGAAAAAGCTCTTCTTTCGGTGATCTATGAATGTCTTGGAGTCTCTATTGATTTAAGACTTAAGAGAAATGTCATAGATCTTTGACGGTGATCAAATCGTACATCACACAGATGAAATGTCACCTCAGGGAATATGACGGATAGGAGTTTGAACCTGATACCACTCTCTCCTCTCCTCCAGAGACGGAAATAACATTTAATCACTTTAAGTACAATTCTGAGGTACTTAGACATTGCTTGAGTGTGTCCATTTTGTGATACTTTATAGTACTTCTCCACTAAAAACTCTGAGGCAAATAATTACCTTTTGCTCCACTACAATTATGTGACAGGTGTATAGTTACTTTGCAGATTTCGATTATTTTTTTACTATGGCTCTTTCGGGAATTTCCAATGACATTCAAAAACACCCAGTGATGCTGTTCACTGGGTGAATGCAGGTGCCCATAGTTGCCAGCAGTGCTTGTAGATCAGCTATTTTTGAAAAAGGTTTGACACATTTTGACCAATTTGAGAGTATATTTCAGGGCCGGTTCCTGGCATAGGCAACATAAGCGGTCGCTTAGGGCCACAACCATAAGGGGGCCACATCACAGGGAGAAGACTGCAACGCGTTTTGAGCTTGTAGATCAGCTATTTTTCACTATATGCATTGTGGAGTGAGTGTGAAGTGGCCCTCTCGACATGTGGCCAAGACCCACAGGTTAATATCGGAATACTGATATATTATTGATTTCAGCTGTTACCCACTTTAATTACTTCAGTCTATAGTAGTAGCATAATGACCAGTGCTATAGTCTTTTTTGTCAATGTATTTGCATTTCATAAGGTTAACATACGAACATATAAATGTATTTGAAATTAAATAATAATGTTACTTTTCAGGATTCCAGTTAAAAAAAAATAGCTAAAAAGAATACAGGATTCCAATTTAAAACAATTTGAAAATAATGGATCACCGCAATGCTTGTAGATCAATTTTTTTTACAATATGCATTGTGGCCCTCTGGAGTGATTGTGAAATATAGTGGCCTCTCCATCATCTAAGTTGCCCACTCCTACCCTATCCAAATGCTACTTATTATTTTAATGCGCAATAAAATTTAGATCTCACACAAGACAACAGAACTGAAAATATGCCACATACTGTAGAGTTGAATAGGCCTACAAGTTGCAATTTGAGACCAAAAGAACACAGGATGAAGGTGTGTGATGTTTTGTATGAATCTGATTCAAATCAATTGTTGTTTTTTCTTGTTATAACATTACACTCATGTTTTTGGACAAATTAAACAGTGTCTAGAAATAGATAATGTATTATAATAGTTATATCTTGGTTTTGAAATGTTTTTCATTAGAGCATAGGCCTACATGTTTCTGTTTTAATAGCTTTTAACCAGAGAGAATGATCTAATAATGTTTTACCTCCATTGTAAACTTTATTGTGTGTTATAGGTAGAACTGTCTGATCTGTGCCAAAATGCAGATTTCTATGCATTTCTGGGGTTTTGACCGCCCCTCAAAACCCCAAATATTTTTGGCCGCCCGCCTTTTTTGGCCGCCCGCCTTGGCCGCCCGCCTTGGCATTGCCAGGATGTATCCCGTATTTGAATCTCTGGGAGTTGGCAACCCTATGTGTAGTTACATGCTTGAGTGCTAACAACAGACACCACATGTTCTACTAGATAGAAGAAGACATTATTATTTATAACTTTGGTTTTGGCGATTCAAAGACAGTTAATAAGTGCGCGCGTCCGTCAGTGGGGGGCCACCTAAAATAATCTCGCTTAGGGCCACCTGAACCCTAGAACCGGTTGGGTACAATACTTTTGTACTTAGCTCGAATTACATTTTGTCACAACTAGGCCTTTTCCTTAGAGTATTGCTATATATTTTGGCATTGCTACTTTTACTTAGGTTAAGAGTACTTCTTCCACCTCTCCTCTCCTTCTCTTTTTCTTGTTCTCTTAGATTTGTGAGATGTAATAAATAAGTCCCATGAACTTACCCTTTCAAGTCTCTCATTTAATGAGATTTGTGTTTATACCCTGATTTGTGACAGAGATCTGTGTGCCTGTGCCTACAGTACATGCGTGCGTGCGTGTTTTGACAGAGGCTTTGACAAGGATAACTGTTAACCCTCTCAGTGGAGATGTGACTTATATTCATTAGAATATGTTGATGTTCTGAGGGCAGCATTTCATTTCACTGGTTCTGCCACCCATCCAGTCAGTGAGAGAAGTCACTTTGACTGGCAGTTGTGTGCCTTGTGAGAATTCTGCCGTGCGTTAAGCCTAAACCTAATACTTAACCCTGACCTCACAAAAACTATGCCTAAAATGAAATACAGTGAGTTCTCATTAATTTGTTTTGGTTCCTCAAACTGTATATATCCTGGCTAAAAACTATATTGTTTGGACCTTTTTCTTTCTTTTTTTATTTGTTTTACCTACAGTATTATTCTTTGGCATGAACTCCCTGGACCAATGAAAGTGACTTTGGATGACAGATGATGTGGTAGGAACTGTTCTTCTATCTAGAGCAGTCGTTCTCAACCTGTGGGTCGACCTGTGGCCCCCCAAATTATTTTGGGGGGTCCCCAGATGATTAACTTAACTGTTCTGCTGCTGTAGACGATCCTCACCGTCATTCAAATCGGTGACTACATGACGCCGTTGACAGCGCTCACCGTCAATCTTACTGTATTTACAGTAAATGTATTAATACTTACTTAATGTCGCTCCGGTCGCGGCCGCATCGGTAATGTCCGCGATTTGTTTAAAACGCACGTTGGGCGTGCACGCGAAGTGAAGCTCCTCCATGTTAAGTCAATGGAGAGGCCCATAAAGAAACTTCATTTAATCCAAAAGGGACATTTTGAGCCATTTTGAGCCAGATCTAATGTAAACAATACACAAAGCAGGGCGCAGCCATGATTCTCTTCTGGGCTCACACTGTCATGTGACTAGATGACGTAATCGTTGCCGTCAAGTGATAATCCAAAAAAACAAAAACAACCCCCTTCCAGCCCTTCAAAATAATAGCGGCGGCCGACGGAGGAAACGACGCGGCACCAAGGCAACAAGCAACCTTCAGATTAAGAGGCACTAGTTGTGTTAATGTGATTTTTTTTTCTCTCTCAAGTGTATAGAGTACGGGTATCTAATATTTGACAATTTGGCCAATGTTTAATTTGTCATATTAGAAGTATTAAAAATGCCTTAAATTGTCACTTTGGAAATGTTTAGAGATAGAAATTGTGAAAATAGCCGATCTACATGCTCACAACGCCTTGCGTTGTGAGCATGTAGATCTGCTATTTTCACAATAGAACGTGTTATAGAAAATGTAATGCCTCAACTCTTAGTGCTCGTCAGGGGGGGGGGGGGGGGGGGTCCCCAGTTCCCCAGTTCCCCAGCGGCCTGTAAAGGTTGAGATCTAGAGGTCAGATGATAGGGTCTGGTCAGCTTCCAGAATGTTCTTAAGATCAAAGTACCGAAGCGAATGTTTAATTAAATTTTTTACCATGGACTAGTGTTGGACAATTCATGTTCATCTGAGGTATTGCCATAGATGTGTTAAGACGTCAAACTGCCTTTCCTTTTACCCTAGACCAGTGGCGGTTCTACGCGGAAGCTTTTGGTGCTTAAGCACCAGTATTTTCCTGACTAGCACCAGTATTTTCCGGATCCAGTATTTTCCTGATCGGGGCTTGCAAAATCGGGAGAGAGACGAGACGGTCAGACGGAGAAAAGTGTGATAACCAAGTGCAGTACTACTCCTAAACAACAGGAGGCGTCGGCATGCCCCGAGGCAATAAAAAGCAGAGAAGAATATTTCAAGTCCCTTGAAGCGTCAACACGACTCGCACACAACACAACACACACACACACACACACAGACAGACAGATACATACCAGCCGGCATCGAGGCATGGAAAGATTCTTTGGGAAGGGCTTTAACCACAACGTAGTGAACCATGTTAATATGTAAAAGAAATCAAATAGTGTATAAACCTGTTATATTTTAAATGAGTTATTATGACTGACTAAGGCATAATCTGAGCAGTGAAATCTGCTGATAAGTTAGAAAAGCAGCAACCATCCAAAAGCGAGTGTCACTCACTCACTGCATACCTGATTCCCTGCTCTCAGTTGGGGCAAAATTTACCTAAAGCGAGTGGGC
>NC_137829.1:39631163-39636742 GCF_963921795.1 Nannobrachium achirus
AGTCACCCCATCTGGTTGTCAATCGGCCACTCACACAATCAGCACCACTCAATGAGGGGAAAAATACATGTGAACACAAAATATACCTATAATGACCCTATAGGGTCATAACACCTCCCCCCTTAAAATCAAACATTTCTCCCCTAAGAATTTTTTACACCTGACCTCCCCCTTAAGATCAAACATTTAAAACACATTTTGATTTCACAAAATCACAGAACTCAAGGACAAGCCAAATTCCCTCTTTTCTCCTTAGAAATGTTGATAGAGCCACAAAAACACAAAAACCTCCCCCCTTAAAATCAAACATTTCTCCCCTAAGAAATTTTGATTTCATATTCACCAAAACTCAGAATGCACAATTTCAGATTCATAGAACTCAAAGAAAATTCACAATTTCAGATTCACCGGCGGACTCACATAACTCAATTTTAGATTCACAGGACTCAAAAGAACAGTACTCAAAAGAACTCAATTTCAGATTCACAGGACTCAAAAGAACAGGACTGAAAATAACTCAAATTCAGATTCACAGGACTCAAAAGAACAGGACTCAAAAGAACTCAATTTCAGATCCAGACGACACATAACTCATAATTTCCGATTCACCGACCTCACAAAACTTAACTCGGATTCAAAGAACTCAAGACTCAATTCCACAGTTATTTCTTTCCTAACTCACTCAGCGAACCCCCTCACTCCTAGCGTCTCCACAGAGACCTCTTCCTCTGTCTCCACTGAGACCCTTCCTCCTAATGTCTAATGACCTCACTCAGCCGACCCCCTCACTCCTAATATCTCCACTGAGATCTCACTCAACTTCCTGAACTGTATGAAAATCACAAAAATCACTATCACCGAATAAACACTAAAAAACTACTAAAGTACACACTTAATCTGAAACGTACAGAAACACCATAGACAGTTTAACAAATCCAAACATTTCTGGTCGACAAAATATTCTCAATACTTATTCACACACACTTAGTCCAAATTCAAGAATTGTTTGTTTTTAGGCAGGGTGGCACTAGTGAAGCCATCATAGGGACAGTGTTCTTGTTCTCTAGGGCCCCTGCAGTTACTGGGGACCAGGGTGGCCTTACAGCCTTGAGGTTTGTACCCCATTACTTCTCACCTCTTACTCCCCACTTTTCACCTCCATTTCACTGAAGTCAGAAACCCAGTTATAGGCTAATATGGCAGGCTCTATGGGAGCAAATATGAGGCAGAGCACTTGCATCATGGCAGGACTGAGCTGGAACCCAGCTTCCCCACATCCCCCTGCAGTGACCATGGCCCACAAACACACACTTCCACCCCAGCTTCTCCACCCCCCTTATATTCAATGCTTATTCAAGATTCAGTTTACCAATCACAACAATTTCACTAGAATATAACTATACAACTGTCAACCAGAAATAATGGACTTACCAAACTTACCAAAACAAAGTTTTAGACGAGCCCCCATGTTACAGCCCAGGCTAGGGGTCCCTAGGTGTAACATAATAAAATGGACTCCCTCCTTCCCAGTCCCCAAACAGCCAGGCCACACAGGTTTGAAATCCCCAAGACTGAAGGATTTATTTTTACTTTACGATAAAAGTCAAAGACACTGTTACAAGTTACCTCAGGGTGGGATCATAAAATCCTGATACAAAAACCTTTCCTAATAACAAGGGGTCACCCACCCCTACACAACTAACTCTTAACACAACACAGTTCTAAAATCAGTACAACAGGCTGGTGCTTGGAGGCTGGTGAGGAGAGAGACATCAGACTGCTGGTGGCAGCCATCTTTATAGATCACCACCTGGTTCAGGAGCCAATCACCATGCAGCATCCACCTGGTAGTCAACCACTCACATTCAGTCACACTCAGTCACCCCATCTGGTTGTCAATCGGCCACTCACACAATCAGCACCACTCAATGAGGGGAAAAATACATGTGAACACAAAATATACCTATAATGACCCTATAGGGTCATAACAGACACCCCTGGTTGAGTGAGACACACATCCCCAAGAAGGTGCGTGCGTGTGTCTACCCATGCAGGCATATACAGTATGTGTAGGTGCACAGTAGGTGACATGAAAATGTCTGAGCCAGCAAAAGAGAAAGTCAGGGACAAGGAGAGAGGGATGGAGAGATGGAGGGAGGGAGGGTGAGGTGGTACAGAGAAGAGGGGGAAAAGAAAGGGATGAACAGAGGAAAAAAGAGAGACAAATTAGTAATGTCTTCCAACAGTCTTCCCGGTGACAAATTCTACTGTCCTGACTCCACCCTGCTGGAACATGCAGACAAACGCACGCATGCACACACACACACGCACGCACGCACGCACGCACGCACGCACGCACGCACGCACGCACACACACACACACACACACACACACTCATACAGTATACTAATCTCTAGCTCAACCCCATGCTACACCTGTTTTTTTGCGCTGGGTCACCTACAGTAGCTTAGTCCCGGGGGCTAGTGCTGGACTAGAACGGCTTTAATATGTCCTACCATTTGGTTACCTTTGGGACTGTACTTTAGATATGAAGCTTCTGATGTATGGCCCCACTGGCGGCGGCAGTGGCTCAGGGGTAGAGTTCTTAAAACACAGAGGTTTCCCGAAGGGCACCCAGTTCGATCCCGGGCTCCCCAAAGTTAGTTTTGAGTCCTTGAGCAAGACTCTGAACCCCCTATTTGCTCCTGTTGAGCAGGTTGGTACCTTGCATGGTTTCCTCCACCATCTGTATGATGTGTGTGTGAATGGGAGAAATGCACAATCTTTGTAAAGCGCCTTGGATAAAGGCGTTGTATAAACGCACCATTTATGTTGAAATACAGTTTTGGGCAAGTTATGGGTTATATTTATTAATGTAAAAATGCTGGGGTGATTGCGCCGATTGCAGCTTGTTTGTTGTGCCTGAGCTTGTAGATCTGCAATTTTTTGCAGTGGGGAGACCGTCTCATAGTGGCTAAAGAAGACACAACTTGTTTTACCATTTTCTTTGCTTTTCTCTTTATTTGACTAGGGTCACGTGCTTTTGTCCTGAAAACCAAAAAGCGAAAGGCTAGCATGTCTTTCAAACTATTTTTCCCACATCACTTTGTCCATCTAACAGGCTTGATGTAAACGTGTGGGGAAGTTGGGAACCTTAGCCTGCCCTCACGGCCCAGACCATTGTTTCTCAAATACCCTAGGGGTACGCAGAGGTACTACAGGGGGTACTTGAGAGAAAATGGAGACATTTATTTGACTGTTTTGTTTGATGATAAAACATTGACAAATGTATGTACATAAACCTTCAAACCAAATTAAGTATGAATATTACTGTTACTCTTTTACTTTTATTTTCAACATATTGACATAAAAACTAGACTTTTATCAGTATGTTCTAATCAAAATGTTATCGATTAAAGGGGGTACTAAAGGGGGTACTGAAGCAAATAAAGTTTGAGAACCACTGGCCCAGACCACCAAAACAAAACAAAGCCAGTGGAATGATAGGGAAAAACATATTTTCCTCATCATTCCACTGGCTTTGTTATGGTTTGGTGGTCTGGGAGGTTGAAACACAGGTGAGATTTACATCTGGCCTCTTGGCCAATAATGATATTTAGAAATGTAAGACTTATTTTCTCCATATTTTTACGTTTGGACCAATGTGGATGTAAGCTGTGTGTTTCGACATGGGTGTGCCCTGAATATGTATAAGGTTCTGTAAGTGATGTATTTTGGTTAAAACAAAAAAAAAGTGTTTTGTTAAAAAGTTTAAGCTCTATATTCTGATATCAATCATTGCTATTATAGACCAGTGTTTGTTCAGTAACAGGGGTCTCCCCGTTTCTCCCCTTAAGTGGTCAGACCTTTTAAAAATGTCCACATGGGCTCTGATCTAGAAATATGTTTGGGAATCACTGACCTTGCTTTTAAGATGCATTCCTGATGTATCAATGATCAATGACTTGAGATGAAGAAAGAGGCCGTACTACATTACTTCACCCGACTCCCGACTTCATCATCTTCAAATTTGGATGCTGTTTCAGCCCGATCTGAGCCTCATTGACTTCCGTTATTAACATAATCAAATTTACATATTTCAAAACAAAGACTTTAAAACTGTGGTTCACAAACTTTTTAGCTCGAGACCTAAAAGAGAAATCTCCCGGGAAAATAGCTACAACTTTAGTTACTTCTCAAGTTTTTGCCCCCTAATTTATTTAATTTCTTATATATATATATATATATATATATATATATATATATATATATGAAATTCTTTTGAAAAACGAATTAGTTTTAAATCTGCGAAAATTGTGAAAGTAATTGGAAATTTGTTTAAATGTTTATAAAATAACAATGAAAAGAGGGATATTTACTTTCAACCACAAAAATTAAAATGCGTTCTGACAGCCTACACTGCCGTAAAACACCGGCGAGTGGGAAACGCGCGTTATCGGCTAGCCTTCTGCCAGTGCCACGCCGTGAAGAGAAAGAGAAGTGGTTGAATTGTTCCTCCAGGCTAAAAGGAGACGTTACGGGGCCTGCGAGGCTTTCAGGCTGCTGGGTTCTGCTCTGGAGATGGGGAGAGAGAGAGAGAGAGAGAGGAGGAGAGAGAGAGAGAGAGAGAGAGAGAGAGAGAGAGAGAGAGAGAGAGAGAGAGAGAGAGAGAGAGAGAGAGAGAGAGAGAGAGAGAGAGAGAGAGAGAGAGAGAGAGAGAGGAGAGAGAGAGAGAGATGAGAGAGAGAGAGAGAGAGAGAGAGAGAGAGAGAGAGAGAGAGAGAGAGAGAGAGATCCTTTGTCTTCTCATGGCAGAGAATAGATGTCTACCATCCAGCTTTGGTATTCTTATTTCATACAAGTCTAACCGAATTATATTCTGCCCTTGGCCCTAGCCTGCAGACATCTTCGATCTGTGTGTGTGCGTGTGTGTGTGCGTGCGGCGTGCGTGCGGCGTGCGTGCGGCGTTCGTGCGTGCGTGTGTGTCTGTCTCTGTTTCTGCCTGCGTTAAACATTCCTACCCCCTGCCTCTCCTACACTGTATCCCTCTCAGTCTCAGCTTTTGTCTGTCTCCTAGTCTCTCTCTCAGCTTTCCTACTGAATAGTGACGTTTCCATAAAGCCTCTTAGGCGCCGTTCACACTGCGTTTTGGCAACGAGAATAACGCAAAAGAAAAAGTCAGATAGGCCTTCCGTTCAGACGACAACGGCATTTTTCGGGGGTTAAAAACGGAACGATCTGGATCCGCAGATTTGAGTGGAAAAGCTGACTCCTCGCTCCCCCTCGCGTCACCGAGTGAACGGCAGAACCGCAGAAAGCAACAGCGCTTTTTAGGCTTTTTCTTTCCTACAAATATATACTGAGTACCTTTTTCAATGTTGTGGTTTCGTGGCCGAGTGGGTAACGCACAGTGTTTTCGATCCACGGGTCGCTGGTTCGCGTCCCGCATGTGTCACTTCTTTTCACCACCACGAACAATTTTTTCTTTTTTTTGAGGCCATAAAGTTATTATTATTATATCCATGACGGAGGGCGATGAGCCGACTCAGCGCCGTTATCGAGTTATGTGAATAATGTA
>NC_137829.1:39636942-39664442 GCF_963921795.1 Nannobrachium achirus
CGTCCTCCTATAACACTTTCCCCCGCCGCTTACTTAACATCCATAATCCATTGTATAGCATTAGCCCACAAAACAAACCGGTTGTTACACACGGAGTGTAGGGATGGGTATTGTCTGCGATACTTTTAATGGTATCGATTGCACGACGTCGATACTATCGGGTATCGGTTCACGTAAAAACGAACGATACCTCGTTTCGATACTCTGGAACGCACCCCTGCCGGTCGCATCTGTAACAGTTGGGCTACTGAGAGTTTAATGACTGCTTTAGTAGGCTACACTGTACATTCGTTACTGTGGAAAATAGCCGACAATAGCCTATAATGTTTATTATTATGATGATTATCCAACGTCTATACTCTCCGCTCCGCCACACTGTGTGATCATCATCATCACCTCTGCACTACAGCAGTTAAACTTAAATAAAAAGTAGCGAAAATGGTATCGAAAAGGGTATCGTATCGATTCCCAGGTATAGAAAAAGGTATCGGATCGATTCAA
Organism: Nannobrachium achirus; assembly: GCF_963921795.1. Taxonomy (NCBI): domain Eukaryota; kingdom Metazoa; phylum Chordata; class Actinopteri; order Myctophiformes; family Myctophidae; genus Nannobrachium; species Nannobrachium achirus. Next base: position 39,637,444 of record NC_137829.1, read on the forward strand.
AGGTGAACGATACCCATCCCTAACGGAGTGACCCTTCGTCATCACACCGTGTTGCGCGTGCCAAAAGTGGCCGATCTACAAGCTCACAGCAGCTGGCATCTGCGACGCTGCAGGATGCAGTCTGCCCGGAGGACTCAACCCGGCGGTGGGCCGGCCGCCTCGGCTCGGGGACGCTCCTCGGGGCACCCCGGCCGGGGTCGCTTGCTCTGTGCCCCCGCTGGGTGCACTTTCTCCGCGGCGGTGCGGCGCGACCGGCTGTGGGTCAGGATGAGTGTGCAGCGAGTCACAGCAGTGCTCACGTCTCTCGGTCTGAAAGAAATCTGCCCCATCCCAACTCTGTGCACTGTGTGCAAGCCCGCGGGAAGCAAGCACGTCGGTCAGACGGACCCAGGCAGGATCTGCCAAGAATCGCATTTCATCAGCAGGCTAAATTCACGTTGTCTTAATACGCATTTCTGATAATTCGCTTCCCTAATTCGAATACGTTTATGGAAACATGGCTTATGTCTCTCTGTCTCCCTCTCAGCTTTCCTACTGTCTGTCTCTCCTACACTGTCTTCCTCTCAGCTTTCCTACTGTCTGTCTCTCCTACACTGTCTCCTTCTCAGCTTTCCTACTCTTTGTCTCCCCTACTCGTCTCCCTCTCAGCTTTCCTACTCGTTAAACTCCATTCTTCCTCTCTTTCTGAATAGCCGTGCGCTGCTGTCTGATCCATTTAGTTGTGTAATCCTCTTCGGTAAACAACGTGTCTGTGTTCTCCTTTCTGATGAGATGATAATGCTCATGAAATTGAAACTAATCCTGAAAGCTTTTTATTCTGCTGCTTTACATGCTCATCGCTCTCTCTCTCTATATATATATCTGTCTCTGTGACTCTCTTTCTGCTTCTCTCTTCTTCTCCCTCTCTGAAAAAACGAGCTTAGACTATAGAGAAAAGAATCTGTTAGCCCTTCTTAACAATCGCAGGCTAAATTCAGTGCCCTTGTTGATACCATAGACCATAACAAATTATAGTCACGCCATTGGCTTCTACTGACCATAAATGAAGCTTATTTTTCATCTATTTCAAATCCGCCATCTTTCTATTTCCAGTTCGATATGCTTACGGAAATGAAGGCTATTGGCTGCGAGGGTGGGTCGGTAAAACCAGTAGAAACCAGAGAAACATACCCTACTTTGTCATTTAAAATCAATGGGACCATCATTTACTAAACACATAATATCATGATGATTTAAGAAAGACTTTAAATTAGCGATTGAAAACATATTAACGTATTGCTACTGGAGGAGGTGAAATGATGATGAGATGAGAGGTGTGCAGGGGGGTGGGGGGGGGGGGGGGGGGTCACGGCCTGAAAAGGATGAGAACCACTGGTCTAGAAGAGGGTCTGTGTGTCTGTGTGTCCTAATCTTGAAAAATGCTGGACCGATCTGTACCATTGTTTTTTGTGCATACTGCCAGTAGTAGTAAAAAGAAGAAAAACTTTGCTGTCACACAAAGATGTGTAGGACCTCCTGTAGTAACTATGAGGACCCCCTGTCCCGGACCCCCGGGTTGAAGACCCCTGCTATGGTGTGCAAATGGAACCAAATGGAGCGTTATGGGGTTTGTATGGTTCTATTTGTCACAGACCCATAACGTCCCATTTTGGTTTCTCCTAACTAACTATCATTTTTTTTGTGCGGGAGACCCCCTAGAACCCCCTCAAGGACCCCTCGGGGTCCCCGGTCCTCACGTTGAGAACCAGTGCTATACAGCAGTGGTTCCCAAACATTTTAGCCTGTGACCCAAAAGAGAGATTAGACATTTGCCCGGGACCCAAACTAGTGAAAAACAGCAGCTCACAACACGTCGCTTTGCACCGTGTTGTGAGCTTGTCGGTCGGCAATTTTCACTACTTAAACGTGTGCACTAATCCATGGAATTTCTTACATTTTTATTTGATTTCTTCATGGAATGAATGGAAAAAAAAATCATTGTTTAAAAAAAAAAACAATGAAACAAAAAACAAAATGTAGGAAACCAAAAACAAAGGGACCCACGAAAATGTGTCTGCGACCCAACAAGTGGTTCCCGGCCCAGTGTTTGGAAACCAGTGCTATAGAGTCATTCCCCTGTGCGGCTCCGGCTTCCCCGATGCAATTACGTCTCAACATGAGATCAATCCAGGAAGGGGAGGGCTCGTGTTTCCTGCAGAGAACCGAGGACCCCCAGCCGCCGCTGTTCCAGTGTTCCAGGCTCCTCTTGCTCTGCCTGCGTTCAGATAATTCAATCTCCCGTCTCACATCCCTGTTGTTTCGGGGGCCAAAAGGCCAACTCCACTGGCACTGCTAATGCAATAGAGAGGGGTGTTGTGGGTGTTGTTTTTGGCTGTGGTGTGGGCGGCCCGTGTGTACTTGCGAAAAATCCCCACTCACGCACGCACGCAAGCACGCACGAACACACACACTGCTATTTATGCTATACGCTTCCATATACACACATGCAATGTATTTCTCTCTTTCTGTCTTTCTCACACGCACGCAGCCACGCACGCACACACAAACAAACAAACACTGATACGACAAACGCCTCCATACTGTTTCTTTCTCACAACACACACACACACACACACACACACACACACACACTCACACTCTCACTCACACTCACACTCACACTCACACTCACACACACGCACACACAAAGCACACACTACCATACACAATGCTGTTTCTTTATCACAAACACACACATATTGTCGGGTGAATACCTTGTATGTCCAAAACCGTTCGTTTTGCATTTTTCATTTTAAAAATGATTTAAACTAGTGAAAACAGCCAATCTACAAGCAAACAACGCCTGGCGGTGCGAGGCGTCGTGTGCTTGTAGATCGGCTGTTTTCACTACTTTTGTGCGACAGCCTTGTGCGAAAGAACATACACATTTGCACGCATGCAACACACAAACAGACACACAAACACATAGAGACAGGCCCACACACGGAGAGATGTTAAGACATTGAGGTTTGGTGTGTGAGTGTGTAGTGTCCGTCCGTAGGGAGTCGTAACAGAACCATGGCGGTCGGCTCTATTGTTCTGTGAGCCATGGGCTTTCCCTGAGGGGCCGGACAGCCACTGTCTTCTGCTCTGCTCTGGTCTGGTCCAGGGACATGCTGAGCCCCTGATTCAGCCCAGGAAAGAGTTGGAGAGGCCCTCATTGCGCGCTATAGAGAGAGATCTCTCTCTATAGCGCTGCTGCTACTCAAAGATTTGCCATTTCAGATCATGACAAGTGAGAAGCCAGTGGGCCAATTACATGAGTTAGGCCTATATTTCATTGTTGTCGGGTGGAAACCTTCTATGTCCAAAACCGTTTGTTTTGTATTTATCATTTAAAAAAATGATTTAAACTAGTGAAAACAGCCGATCTACACCACGAGGCGTTGTGTGCTTGTAGATCTGCTGTTTTCACTACTTTTGTGCGACGGCCTTGTATGATGAAGCAGGGCTTTGTTGGCCGCCCAGCCCCCAAAATGGAACGAAATTTTATTTTTTTCCTAATGGCCGGCCTGGACCGGCCTGGAATGAACCGGCCGTTCGGGAGTTGTCCCGCTTTTACCAATGGCCAGCACGTCCCTGGTCTGGTCTGCTCTGGTCTGCTGCCCTGTTCCACCACCACACACAACCCATCATCATCACCTCTATCTCCTCTTCCTCATTGTTCTCCTGTCCTGCACTTTTATTTTACGGTCAAAGTAAACCAGTGGTTCTCAAACCTTATTTGGCTCAGGTCACCCCTGCAAAATACATAGAACAAAAGATTGTGCTATTTTCAAAATAAACTATTGGAGAAAACAAGTGACATTTTGTTGATATTTTTAAAATTGTAATAATGTATAGGGGGCCCATTGGCACAACATATTTTCAGATGAGGGTCAGCGTCATGAAAAAAATGTCGGAACCACTGGTTTAGAAAACATTAGGAAGCAAGCCCAAATAAGCAACTACATTAAAAAAATCACACACAGTGTGAAGTGAGCTGTTCCTTTTATGAGTTAATTTCATTAAGGAGCGAAGCTTGGTCAATGAGCCAAGTGTGGGAGGGACATACATACATACTGTACACAGACAGACAGACATACAGTAGCCAGATGTATGAGCGGTTAGCACCACTCAAAAAAGTAAAGGACCTAAGTCGCTGATTATAATGGCAACACTGGTAAACAGGAAAACCCTTGATATGGGGATCCCCAACTCCCTACTCTCCTATCGGTGTGGCCAGGAATAAGGTGAATAGACACTCTGAACTGGAAAGAGGAGAGGAGATAAAGGCTGTTGTTTTTGTGAACTGTGTGTGTGTGTGTGTGTGTGTGTGTGTGTGTGTGTGTGTGTGTGTGTGTGTGTGTGTGTGTGTGTGTGTGTGTGTGTGTGTGTGTGTGTGTGTGTGTGTGTGTGTGTGTGTGTGTGTGTGTGTGTGTGGGGGGGGGTGTGTGTGTGTGGGTGTGTGTGTGTGTGAGAGAGAGAGGGAATACATGCAAATTCTCACCAGGCGACTCAGAAAATATATTGTGTGGAAGAGAACCACTGGATAGACAAACAGACAGGGAGTCTGACAGGGAGACAGACAACGGGTCTGGTGTTGGATTCCTCCTTGTCCTCTCTTGGACATGGACATGCAACCGCCAGTGCATCCTGTTGTGTGACTGTGTGAATGTGTCTGGGGGTTTTGCTGGAGTCCAACCAAAACGCCTCCTGGCTGCATCTAGGCCTGCATGGCGTGTTTGTCAGGGGTGTCGCACCAAATTCTGGGCCCTGAGTACTTTAACTATTGAACATATAGCAGATATACAAGCTCACAGATCTGCTATTTTTGAAAAATCTTGAGTACATTTGTGCAAGTCTTTGAATATTTTCAATTTGAAAAACCTATGTTTCTATGTCAGTGGTGCTCAAACCTTTTCATGTGAAGGAACCCCAAAATGATAATCATGCATTTACCACGGACCCCCATCTCAAAATATGTAGTTCCAGGGTCCACCCAGAAGCAAAATTTGTGTTACAAATATTCGCTTAAAAAAATACATATATTCAAAGATGTGCACACAACTTTTCAAAAATAGCAGATCTGCAAGCTTGCAGAGTGCCTCGCTGTGAGCTTGTATATCTGCCATTTTTCAATAGCTAAAGTATAAAATAATTCCAGGCCCCTCCACCTTGGGCCCTAATAACTCAGTCCCACCCCCCCCCCCTTGTGACGCCCCTGGTGTTTGTGAAGGAAGGGGTCAACGTGGGAGCCTGCAGGGGCCAAAGCTGCATGCGGCGAGAGAGCAGATGCCTCACCACCGCTGGGGAGGTTTCAGCGTGTTGTTTTTCCAGCCAGGTTGCTGGCACTCTGTTCTGAGAAACGCTCCCCGCATTCATCCGCCCACGCCTCTCCTTCTCCTCTTCCACCTCTGTTACTCTCTCTCTTGGGTCGTTTCTTCCTCGCGAGGAGGAGGCGGGGGTAATCGTCGGACAGGCAGGGTTGTGACAGACGGTGGGAGGAGGCCGGTCTGGGGATCTGTGGAGGAGAGGATAACTTACAAGTCGTTCAGACCAACCGTAGGACCCCTGAGCTGAGACAGAGATGAAGCAGGGAACCCCCATTATATATTGCATAAAACTGTATTGCGGATTAAACTTTTCCATAGATTTCATAGATAGCTTCATAGACTTGTTTGAAACACAGTCCCAGCAAGCACGGTCAGGACCTGGACCAATCAGTGACGTCTGGATTGGGGCCAGATCACAGCCCATATGGGGATGATCTTGACGTCATTACCAGGACGTCATATGGACTTTTTTGTTTGTCAGGATTCATGTTGGGTGAAATCGGGTGATATTCTAGGCCAGATAAATATCATAACTAGTTAGATATGTCCCAGATATATGCTCATATTTCAACTAACATTACAAACAATAACAATAATCCTGTCAAACAAAAAAGTCCATATGAGGTCCTAGTAATGACGTCAAGATCATCCCCATATGGGCTGTGATCTGGCCCCAATCCAGACGTCACTGATTGGTCCAGGTCCTGGACCACTTTTCTATTAATCACCCTTTAAACCAGTGATATTCAAGTGGCGGCCCGCAGTCCAAATTCGGCCCCAGTGGAGCTTTCTTGAGGGCCCTGGAGAACATTCCATATCCCAATGTAAAAATAAATGTAACAAATTATTATTGGATGGTAGGATTTTGAATGTTCAGCCATTTTTTTTTCACCATGGTAACTTGGCAACATACAAGAGCTCAACAAATGAGTTCTGAGTGCACTTCATCCATCCATTCTGGGTCTTGAGTGGATGTTGGGCTTCATAGAAAGTGTTACCAGAAATAATTCTGGATTGTGTCCATCTTCCATCATCTCCATCATCATTCATTTCAAACACATCTTGTGCTTTTTATCAGTCAGGTGCTCAAAACAAAAGCAAAAACCTTGTAAACACTTCACCTTACTAGCCTGCCTCAAATACTCCTCCTGCTAAGACACTTCCATGCCAATGACATACTGAAATAATGATCTACTTCCTCTTTTCAAAATCTAATGCTGCATTCACACTGCAGATATATAGTTGAACGTTTAGCTTGCTTGGTCAATGTTATCTCAATGGAAACCAGCTTTAAAGCTTCCAGACCTTCGTTTGGTGTGTGTCCTGTATCTTTAAAGCTGGTTTCCATTGAGATAACATTGACCAAGCAAGCAAAACGTTCAACTATATATCTGTAGTGTGAATGCAGCATAAGCCTGTGCACTATAAAGGACTGGCACAGAAAACAAGCTTCATACTGCCTGAATGCAGTATGAAGCAAGCCCTACAAAGTTATTAGACATACATGTCCATTGTTGTGTCTTGTTGGACATTTATCACAGTTAACCATGAACATTTGTTCATTTCTGTTGTCCACAAGATCTCTAAATCTGTTATTTTCTGATCATTTTCACCATCTCACATTTTGGCGGGCCCCCTGTAGTAACTCTGAGGACCCCTTAGGGGTCCCGGACCCCCTGTTGAAGACCCCTGACTTTCAGTATGGATAAGCCCTATATAGCCTGACACATTGTGATGTGTTGCATTGCAAGCACTTGTGCTATTATCACTACAGTTTGGACTAGTTCTGCCCGATATATTTAAGGATTCCAGGTTGAAAATGGTTAGAAAGGTCTTTACACACATTTGTGGTACTGTTGTTGATGTATCATTCATACAGACTGATGAGTTTATTCACTGACAAATAATGACCTTGTTCTGAATGAAAATCGTGTCCCTCATATCCCTCATATATGATATTTGCGTTCCGTGTGGATGTACAGGAGAGTTAAAATGATATACATGATTGCGCAAATTAATCGCACAAAACACTGCCCCGGTGTTTAAGGACTTTAACCCAGAATAATGTCACACATAAATATCATGAAGGATTGATTTGGGCTCTTGAAGTGGAGTGTATCAACGGCAGTTGAGTGTTCCATCACTACTTGTCAAATAAAAAATGCTCATTAATTATACTTTATAACTTCCATGCTAATTGGTCTGCAGACAAGAATAATGAGCGCAATTACACCGTACCTCGGCTCGAGTACACTCGAGGTCATGTTCAACTGTTAAATATTGGCAGCGGTGTGCCAATATTTCACACTCCCCCGCTTCTCACCTTCACTGGTCATGGACGGGGGAGGGGGTTATCCATGCCTATTTGCTTTTGATAAATACATACATTTCCTTCTGGGAATGTAGACTGCCTGATATATTTCATATTTCTGTTTTGACATATCACGATTAAATAAAAATAATGGAAGTTAGGAGGTTTTGACCAAAGGGCTTTTTACTACTTTTCATCGGTTCAATATTATTTTAACCAACACACAGAAGTAAATGGTGTTTAATAGCACATATTTATGAAAAAAGAGAGGGCCAATCGGGTGGAGTTAGCTGGTTTGGCACAAAGTGTGAAGTTAGGAGGTTTTTTCCCAAGCTCTTTTTACAACTTTCCATTGGTTCAATATTATTTTAACCAACACTCATATGTAAAGGGTGTTCAATAGCCCTGATATATGCGAAAAAATCTAAAACCTCAAAAATGGAGTTAAGAGGTTTTGGCCAGACAGTGACGATATACCCCTTTTAAAACCATGTTCCACAGCAATTTCTTTAAGTGCACAGTGTTCGGAATTGGGCAAAACTAAATGCAGGTATATGACCAGTAAGACTCCCTAATCGGGAGATAAGCGACCGTTGGTCGCTTATCTCCACAAATAGGCCAAAAAAATTGTTTTACCAATTATCAAGACATACGGGCAGTTGACAGTTTGCCATGGTTACTCATTGAAGTTGAATCTCCATATATGGAGATAACCTACGCATCACACTAAGTCTGACCTCACCAGCCCATATTTGGGCATGAGCAACTTATGTCTCCATATGGAGATATGATGACATCACACAGCCGATGATGTGGCGTGATGTCATACAATACACAAACGAGCCCTACAGTATAAAGGGGCAATTCTTGCCAGGAAAGAAGCATTTCTTAGACTCAGACCTTATCGCCAGGGTTGGCTTATAGCAGCTGTCGGTAGGACCATATATGGATTCTGTTAGTGTGGATCTCCTAACAGGGCATCATCTGGGATACAATCCCTTTTATGCCCATATATGGAGATCCCTAACAGCATCCCTTTTATGCCCATATATGGAGATCACTAACAGCTAACAGAATCCCTTTTATGCCCATATATGGAGATCCCTAACAGAATCCCTTTTATGCCCATATATGGAGATCCCTAACAGAATCCCTTTTATGCCCATATATGGAGATCCCTAACAGAATCCCTTTTATGCCCATATATGGAGATCCCTAACAGAATCCCTTTTATGCCCATATATGGAGATCCCTAACAGAATCCCTTTTATGCCCATATATGGAGATCCCTAACAGAATCCCTTGTATGCCCATATATGGAGATCCCTAACAGAATCCCTTTTATGCCCATATATGGAGATCCCTAACAGAATCCCTTTTATGCCCATATATTACGGAGAAATCCCTGCTCTGAGTATCTGACATCAGTGTGATGTCACCTGTTTATGCCCATATATGGAGATCCCTGCTCTGCGTATCTGGTTGCTATGGTAAACAGTTGGTTGCTAGGGTAAAAAACATGGTTGCTATGGTAAACAGTTGGTTGCTAGGGTAAACAGTTGGTTGCTAGGGTAAAACCATGGTTGCTAAGGTGGTTGCTAACGTACGCTAACAAACCAGAAACAACAGACTGTTGCCACAGCAACGTACACAAAGGTTTGTGTACACATGTGGTGTGATGTCATACTGATGCGGAGATATGAGCAGGGCAAAGGTGTGACGTGTGACGTGTGACGTGTGACCGACCGACCGACCGACGGACGGCCGGTGAAGGTTTTCATAGTAAACTGCTCCCTGACGGTCGCAACCAGTAAGACTCCCTAATCGGGAGATAAGCGACCGTTGGTCGCTTATCTCCACAAATAGGCCAAAAGTTTGTTTTACCAATTATTACACTCTATGTGAACATTTACATCAACAAATCCCAAGTACTATGCAGAACGACCCATTTCAAGTTTTTAGCTCACAAGCTCACAATGCTACGCATTGTCCTCGTCCCTTATATTCCCATAGGTTATATGGAGATCTCAGTGTTTGTCAGTCCTTGTTCATTTATGCCCATATATGGACATCTCTATATCTACTGTAACAGTCCTTGTCCCTTTATGCCCGGAGATCTCTTAACTGTAAGTCCTTGTCCCTTTTATGCCCATATATGGATATTCCTGATGTCATCAGTATATGAACATATATGGGCTTTCTGATATGCCCATATATGGAGATCTCTTAACTGTAAGCCCTTGTCCCTTTTATGCCCATATATGGATATCCCTGATGTCATCCGTATATGCCCATATATGGGCTTTCTAATATGCCCATATATGGAGATCTCTGTATCTCCATATATGGGTATAAAAGGATACTTCAGGTCTGACATCAGGTTTGTTTATATTGGGTTGCTAGGTTTGACATCACAAACTCCATGGGCCATCTGACCTAGAAATCTATATTTGGGCATAGATGACTCATCGTGACCTCATCATGATTTCAATCGCTATAAAAGGACTCTCAGTGACATACACTCTCCACAGATAAAGCAGTCAACCAGCCTACCAGTCAACCCATTCTTTGATTACTTTGTACAACTAGATTAACTTTTCAATGGCCTCCCCACTGGAATTGACCGAAATGTACGACAGACAATGCCGGTCTTATACCAGGAAAGAAGCATTTCTTCGACTCAGACCTTATCGCCAGGGTTGGCTTATAGCAGCTGTCGGTAGATAATGCCGGTCTTATATAAGGGTCATTTGTGTACGGTGTGATTTGCCATGGTTACTCATTGAAGTTGAATCTCCATATATGGAGATAACCTACGCATCACACTAAGTCTGACCTCACCAGCCCATATTTGGGCATGAGCAACTTATGTCTCCATATATGGAGATATGATGACATCACACAGTCCTCAGCCGATGATGTGGCGTGATGTCATACAATACACAAACGAGCCCAGATATGAGCAGGGCAAAGGTGTGACGTGTGACGTGTGACCGACCGACCGACCGACCGACGGACGGACGGACGGCCGGTGGAGGTTTTGATACTAAACTGCGACCTTACGGTCGCAATCAATGACATCAGGGATCTTCATACATGGGCATAAAAGGGAAACTGTCACTGTGATATCACCTGTGATGACACAGTGTCATTCCAGGATATGGGCTAAATATTGATGACATCAGGGATTTCCATATATGGGCATAAAAGGAACAAAGACTGACACAAAGATCTCCATATATGGCCATTAATTCACTAGTGAATCCATTTTCCCCATTGACTTGAAACGGGGAACTTCAAATGGTAAGACAAAATTAATTTGCGAAATTCACATCACGGCAACCATACTTGCAATTTCCAATTGCATCTTTCTAGTTTTCATATCATTTTAGTGGAGTAAAAAAAGTACAATATTTAGTAAGTAAAACCAGTAAGACTCCCTAATCGGGAGATAAGCGACCGTTGGTCGCTTATCTCCACAATCTGTCGGTAGATAATGCCGGTCTTATACCAGTAAGATGCCTAAGGGAGAAAAGCAAAGGGCGAGGTTGCACCATTTCTTGGTCTTCTGGCCAGTGATGTATATCGGACCATTTAACCATATATGGAGACATCTGGTACCCATAGATATTCACAGATATGTGCTTAATATTGATGACATAAGGGATCTCCATATATGGGCGTAAAAGGGATTTGGTTCCCCTGGCATCACAGGGATCTCCATATATGGGCATAAAATGGATTTGGTTACCCTGGCAACACGGGATCTCCATATCTCCATATATGGGCATAAAAGGGATTTGGTTCCCCTGGCATCACAGGGATCTCCATATATGGGCATAAAAGGGATTTGGTTCCCCTGACATTACAGTGATGTCAGTGGCTGGTTCTACAGAGGGGATCTCCATTTATGGGCATAAAAGGGAATGTATGTATGATGATGTCAGATATCATAGACGTCATAGGACTTTCACATAACGAATAACTGAGTAAGCATGTAAACCCGTAAAATCTATATTTGGGCATGGCTGATTTATGACCTCATCATGATGACACGAGCAAACACAGCTGGATTGTATAAATGATCAGTGCAGAAACCAACAGAAGTATTTGACCAAGACTCTTGATCTTCAAGAACCCTGAGAACCTGTATTGTTTGGTATTTTACCATTTTGGTGTTTGAAATGTTGAACTGGACTTTACATTGTGAAAGTGGATTCAATATATTGAGACTAGGGTAAACAGTTGGTTGCTAGGGTAAAACCATGGTTGCTAAGGTGGTTGCTAACGTACACTAACAGACCAGCAACAACAGACTGTTGCCACAGCAACGTACACAAAGGTTTGTGTACGTACACATGTGGTGTGATGTCATACTGATGCGGAGATATGAGCAGGGCAAAGGTGTGACGTGTGACGTGTGACCGACCGACCGACCGACTGACGGACGGCCGGTGGAGGTTTTGATACCAGTAAGACTCCCTAATCGGGAGATAAGTGACCGTTGGTCGCTTATCTCCACAAATATCACCAGTAAGACTCCCTAATCGGGAGATAAGCGACCGTTGGTCGCTTATCTCCACAAATATCACAACCTCCACCTCTCACGTCATACAGGCAGCCATAGTTACACCTGGAATGTTGAATCTCCATATATGGAGATAACCTACGCATCACACAAAGTCTGACCTCACCAGCCCATACTTGGGCATGGACGACTTATATCTCCATATACGGAGATGGCCATATATGGAGATACGATGACATCACAGAGTCCACAGCTGATGATGTGGCGTGATGTCATACAATACACAAACAAGCCCTATATAAAGGGGCAATTCTCACCAGGGAAGAGAGCATTGCCTGGAATGTTGAATCTCCATATATGGAGATAACCTACGCATCACACAAAGTCTGACCTCACCAGCCCATACTTGGGCATGGACGACTTATATCTCCATATACGGAGATGGCCATATATGGAGATACGATGACATCACAGAGTCCACAGCTGATGATGTGGCGTGATGTCATAAATAAACAAACAAGCCCTATATACTGAGCTGATGATGTGGCGTGATGTCATACAATAAACAAACAAGCCCTATATACTGGTGCAGAGATATGAGCAGGGCAAAGGTGTGACGTGTGACGTGTGACCGACCGACCGACGGACGGCCGGTGGAGGTTTTCATAGTAAACTGCTCCCTGACGGTCACAAAGTCTGACCTCACCAGCCCATACTTGGGCATGGACGACTTATATCTCCATATACGGAGATGGCCATATATGGAGATACGATGACATCACAGAGTCCACAGCTGATGATGTGGCGTGCTTATCTCCCTAATCGGGAGATAAGCGACCGTTGGTCGCTTATCTCCACAAATATCACAACCTCCACCTCTCACGTCATACGGGTAGCCATAGTTACACCTGGAATGTTGAATCTCCATATATGGAGATAACCTACGCATCACACAAAGTCTGACCTCACCAGCCCATACTTGGGCATGGACGACTTATATCTCCATATACGGAGATGGCCATATATGGAGATACGATGACATCACAGAGTCCACAGCTGATGATGTGGCGTGATGTCATACAATACACAAACAAGCCCTATATAAAGGGGCAATTCTCACCAGGGAAGAGAGCATTGCCTGGAATGTTGAATCTCCATATATGGAGATAACCTACGCATCACACAAAGTCTGACCTCACCAGCCCATACTTGGGCATGGACGACTTATATCTCCATATACGGAGATGGCCATATATGGAGATACGATGACATCACAGAGTCCACAGCTGATGATGTGGCGTGATGTCATACAATAAACAAACAAGCCCTATATACTGATGCGATACGATGACATCACAGAGTCCACAGCTGATGATGTGGCGTGATGTCATACAATAAACAAACAAGCCCTATATACTGATGCGGAGATATGAGCAGGGCAAAGGTGTGACGTGTGACGTGTGACCGACCGACCGACCGACCGACGGACGGACGGACGGCCGGTGGAGGTTTTCATAGTAAACTGCTCCCTGACGGTCGCAACTAAACTGCGACCTTACGGTCGCAATAACAAGTTTTCGATGGCCCTGTCCGTTAGTGTGGACAGGGCCTCGTCGTTTCAATACTTCATACAGCTGCTATGGTTTTGCTGATACTCCAATGTTTCATCGTTTCATACAGCCGCCGCTGTGTCAGTGCTTCTGCTTCATTGCCCAATTGTTTGGACCCCCACAATAGCAGCTTGCAGCTATATTTTTGCATTATGTTCTGGCGCTGTAAATGGTTGGTGTTGAATTCCGGCGGCGTCAAGTGTTTCCCGTACTTTCTTTCTTTCCCAAGAGACTCGTCAGATAACCGAGCTCTGCCGTATAACGGCACATTAAGATTCACTTCAAACAACGGATAACAAATTGGTGATTCAGTTTTTAGTAACAGGAGACAACAGTTCCTCTCTCCTCCTCCTCTGAGCATAATGACAGTGGATGTATGGCATCCGGTCTCATCTGTTCCTCCACACAATGGCTCAGAGTGGAGCGACGCAACTTAAAACGCTTTCTTGTGGTTCTGCGTAAATCGCGCATTCCGACATCACAAACCGTGCCTTGATGTCAGCTTGTGATTATAATGTTTCTTGACACCCTGTTGAATGCATGTTATCATCGCCAGCTTGGTTGCATCCACGTTCAATATAACACGCATATATATACGTGCACACACGCAAGTGCGCGGGCACACACAGCCAGCTTTCTCATTGTTTACAGAGATCATAACATATCATTCCTATGACGAGTGACACACACACACACACACACACACACACACACACACACACACACACACACACACACACAAACAGTGACCTCCAGTGACCTCTGTTGCCACGTTTCAAAAGCAGTTCTGTACAACAACTTCATTTTTATATTCATGTTCAGCTCTCTCTCGCTCTTTCTCTCTCTCTCGTGCCCTCTCTGTCTTCCTCTGTCTTCCTCTCTCTCTCTCTCTCTCTCTCTCTCTCTAATAGTGGCATAGTATCGTCCCTCCAGTAAAGTCTGTCACATTTTAATGAGACTCATCTTCCATTTCCATCCATTTCCATTCCACACCGCGCCGCTCAAACACATCCATCGCACTGTCTGCGCTCGCTCGCGCACGCACGCACGCACGCACGCACGCACGCACGCACGCACGCACGCACGCACACACACACACACATACACACGCGCACAATTCCCTATACATCTTTTCAACCAAATAGAACAGAAATTAATTCTTCTGATCAGAAGAGTATTTCATCATCGTATATAGTCGTACAGTATAGCCGTACAGTCTTGTAATAATAATGAAAACTTGAAAGATTTGAGTTCTCGAATAATTGTAGTTGAGTAAAAAGTACACATTTAGTGGAATGATAAACTCTATACTATATATATATATAGTCCTTGACCGTGGTTGTGTTGTGTACTGAGGTGAAAGTATCGGCTCGTAGGATAGTAATTTAAGACGTATCAATGATGTCAGTCATCTCCAAATTTGGGCACTGTTTCACCCGTTTATGCCCATATATGGTGTTCCGTGAGTCAGTCAGTGATGTCAGTCATCTCCAAATTTGGTCACTCGTTCAGCATGCGGGTATACCAGATTTGGACACTGTTTAGTATCAGTGATGTCATGTCATCTCCAAATGTGGGTTGACACATGTTTCAGCATTGGTCTATGCATATCATTTAAGCTGCTCTGAGAGCAGCATCTACTATTACATTTTTCTTAGAGCCGCATCCCACTTCCAAGGCCATACATCCACTTCAACTCATAGCTAGCTCCGATGTAGGTAGAAGGCCATACACGCCCCCTTTACATCCACTTCAACTCATAGCAAGCTCCGCTGTCGGTAGAATGCACGGCACAGCCGTCCGCTGATTCGCTAGAGAGCAAGAGAGAGAGAGAGAGAGAGAGAGAGAGAGTCTCAGGTTACAAGAGGGTGTGTGTGTGTTGCTAAAATGAAAACATTGAAATAATGAAAATAAAACATTGGCAGGCCTATTACAGTAACAATAATAACACAATTAGGCCAAAACTTGTTTTTTTTTTCAACAAACTTTTTATTTTCAAAAAAAAAAAAAAAATTTTCAAATTTTTTATTTTTTCCTTTTTTTTAAATAAAAAAAAACAAAAAAAAAAACGGGCGTGGACTCTAGATGTGAGCGGCCCGAAGGGCCGCGAACCTCTAGTTGACAAAATGCCTTAAAGGACAACTTTGTTTTTTTACAACAAGGGTAGATAGTCATTTGAGAAAAGAAAAGTTAAGTTAAGTTAAAATGTTTTAATGTACTTCTTTCTATCGTTTTAGTGATTTTAACTATTTTGATTTGCATGCCTGCCCCCTGTTTGGGGGCAAGCATGCAAGGGTCTAAATATGTCTTTTTGGACACAAGCACATTCCCAAGATGCACCGCAATCTTTCATGGGCAGATGTGACTTATGGGGGCTGGTGTAAAAAGTAACAAAGAAATTGCCGGCTTATTCTGTCTAAAAAGACATATTTAGCCACTTGTACGCATGCCCCCACCCACTGAAATCAAACTACTGAAATCGCTAAAACAATAGAAAGCAGTAAATGAAAACATTTTAACACTCATGTTTTTTTTTTCTCCAATTACAACCTAAAATATGAAACCTTGTTGTAAAAAAACAAAGTTGTCCTTTAAATGGCATGGAAGTTTTCATCTTGAAGAGAGAGAGAGAGACGGAGACAGAGAGAGAGATTCAGCGACAATGATAATAGCGCAAATTGTGATTTCTCCCCAGAAGACTCGCCACGGCGACCATCCACGGCGCACGGCAGCCGTGTTTGTCCCCGAGTGGCGCTGTAATGAGCGGCCTCCTTACGTAACCACACTGTTTACTGTCTGCGAGTCCGTCTCCACCCCCACAAAACATCAAACTGACACTCTTTCGCGAGCAAAGAATGTAATGCACATTTTACTCTGCTCCACAGTATATCACAGCCAGTCTGCTGACGCCTTAATTACAAGCTGCAGAGAACAAACACACAGATTGCGAAAGTTGTGCGCGTGAGTGCATGCGTGCGTCATTCGTCATAGGAAAGTTATGATCATCATTATGATAATCTCTGTAAACAATGAGAAAGCTGGCTGCATCAGTACTGCACTTATGGAAACCTTAAATAGGTAGCCAGTGTTTCTATGTATAGTTTCTATTGTGCATAGTGTTGGAAGACGAACAGCACTTTCTTACTTCAGTAAAAGTAGCACTTAAAGAAAAGTACAAACTAGGGAATCCCTATCAGCCTTGGGTTTCAGGCCTGTTATGTATTGTGTTTTGATGTTTATACATAATTCCCTGATAAAAGTAACTGTCGGTGGAGAAAATTGACCATTATTCATTTGTTGGGTAAACTATTAACTAAATTCAGAACATAAATCATTGTGTATTTTGAGCTGAGACTGTATGAAAGACTTTGTCAAACCACTGAAGTCCTTTTTCTCAGAATGCCTGTTATCAGGGACCATTGAAGCTTTATTCCCATAACCGTTTTTTCGGGCTGATTTCATATTGTTAATTAACCCATTTAGACACATATCTGTGTCACCACTTTAACCATTATTTTATGTTTTAACTAGTAAAAAATAGCAGGTATACAAGCTCACAGACCGGCACCGAGTGCAGCGCTGCGAGCTTGTAGATCTGCTATTTTTGAAAAATCTCGAAAATGTGTGCAAATCTTTGAATATCCGGTATATGTTTTTAAAGCAGACATTTGAAACACAAATCCTTCATTCTCTCGGTCCATGGAACTAAACAATTTCAGATGGGGGTCTGTGGTCAAATACACATAATTCTAGGGGGTCCTTTACATGAAAAGGTCAGAGATCCACTGACAGAGAAACATAGGCTTTTCAGAAACACAAATGAATCAAGATCAGAACAATGTCCAAACGTAGCCGGTGCTGCTATAGATCCGTGACTCTGTCGGAACGACATCAGGTGGTGAGGATGGGAACTAAAACGTCTGCCCCCCAACCCTCAGCACCGGAGCCCCTCAGGGATGTGTTCTGAGACCCCCCCTTTTCTACTCCCTGTACACCTACAACTACGTGGCCATACGTCGTGCCAACCAAAATGTGGGTTGTTTGGTGGAGGATCATGTGGGGTAATTTAATTTAATTTGTTTTATTGAGTGATAGAGGTCAGGAACGGTACTGTGTAATAGTTGTCAGAATGTCCATAATCAACGCGAGGCGTTGTGTGCTTGTAGATCGGCTGTTTTCACTAGTTTAGTTCTTTTTTAAATGATAAATACAAAACGAATGGTTTTGGACGCACAAGGTTTCCACCCGACAACGATGATATGTGCGTCTACAAGTGAATACATATGTGTGTTTGCACATGTTGAAATATTCCACATTAGTATAACACCGCTCGATTGTGACTGACACAACAAAAGGAGTAAGACAACGCCCATCCCTGCAGAGAGAGAGAGAGAGAGAGAGAGAGAGAGAGAGAGAGAGAGCGAGAGCGAGCCTGGGGCAACACACACACACACACACACACACACACACACACACACACACACACACACACACACACACACACACACACACACACACACACACACAAAGCACACACACACAAAGCACACACACACACAAAGCACACATGCAACACATACATTACTGTATGTCTGGCATGCCTGGATTTGTGTGCCTGTGCATGTGCAGTTGTGAGAGGTCGTGCACATGTATAGATTTATGTATGTTTGTGCACGTTTCAGTGTGTGATTTGTGTCAGAAAGATAGTTTATCCAATTACAATTGGTCACAGATCAAAGGAGATCTGCACGCACGCACGCACACACCAGCCACACCCTAATGCGGGACTGCAAAACAATTACAGCCTTTTGTCTGCAGTCGCGTCTGGAAATAGCCAGTCAATTATCATAACACCATGCATTAGTACCTTCACATAAACACAATTAACAAGTCAAATAAAAAGCATTTCACAAAAATAAAAAGCATTTCGAATACATCAACTGTTTATTTTGTTATCTGCTGGTCCTGCAGTCGCTGTTGAAAATAATTAAGTCTCTTTAGTCATTCATGTTACATAGAAGTGAGCAACAGAAGGATAATGATAATGTTTTTATATGTGCTGTTAAATAGGCTTTTTTGCTTTTTCAGCTTTTGCTCTGCCATCACATTTTGTTCATTTGTGTCATGCATTTATAGAACACAAAGATTTGGCTGATATACAGTATATCGGCCCATTATTTGTTTTTCGTTTTTTTGTCACAATTATGTAGCCGTTTGAACCACTTTCAAGCTGGCATCAGGCATTCTTATTTTGGGCATTGTAGGCAAAAATAGCATTGATTTAGGAGGTAGAATGGCTGTTTGGTAATTATGGCAACAAAGTTACCACTTACTGTAAGCCCTATGGAAAAAGCAAAAATATTCAAGCTCACAACGCATCACAATGTGATGAGTTGTGATGTGAGAATGTGAGCTTGTAGATTTTGCTACAAAAAAGAATGGAAAAGAATGCTTGTAACGACAGGCCCAAAATAGGGAGGCCAGTTCTGAAGTGATGAAGTAATGCATGGCTGCATGTTGTGTGTACGTGTCGATGTAAAATAGATAGATAGATAGATAGATAGATAGATAGATAGATACCTTTATTATCCCAAGGGGGAAATTCAGTTGTCCAGTTGTAGCATAGCAGTATACAGTTATTTACAAAGTTACAGAGAAGTAAGAAAAAAGATAGATAAGAGGGGGAAAAAAGAGCAGTACAGTACCAATAAAGAGAAGGTGCATCAATAGAGGGGGCGAATAATATATAAGTATATATACATAAAGTGTCTTACAAAAAGAGACCGTAACAGAAAAATCAGAGGAGTCGGCAAATAAAAAAAATAAAAAACATTAGTCGGAGGAGGAAATGGATCTGAATTTGGAGTTAAATGTGAAAGCCATGGGGGCGGCAACTGCCTACCTCTGGAACTCCCCTGCACCTGGCATAGTGTTGAAGTGCCCCTGAGCAAGACACTGAACCCAGGGGCGTCACAAGGGGGGGGGGGGAGTAGGACTGAGTTACTAGGTCCCAAGGTGGAGGGGCCTTATAATTATTTTATACTTTAGCTATTGAAAAATAGCAGATATACAAGCTCACAGCGCTGCGAGCTTGTATATCTGCTATTAATGAAAAGTTGTGAAAATGTGTGCAAATCTTTAAATATAATCTATTTTTTTAGCGAACATTTGTAACCCAAATTTTGCTTCATGGGGTGTCCCTGGAACTAAATATAGAGATGGGGGATCCATTTTGGGGGTTCTTTACATGAAAATGTTTGAGCACCACTGACATAGAAACATAGGTTTTTCAAGATTTTTCCAAAAATAGCAGATCTACAAGCTCGCAGCTTGTATATCTGATATTTTTCAATAGTTAAAGCACAAAATAATGCGTAATAATGCGTTTCCAGTCTAAATGGGTTAAACCCCCTTTCCCTATGAAGAACATTCAAGGGGGGCCCGCAGTGAATCCTTGCACTGCTGTCTGCTGTTCAATAATATTGTAAAGTCATGTTTGATGTTTATCTTGAGCTATTAACCCGGCCCCAAAAAACTACTTTTCTAATCCTGACGCCGGTATACGCGGTCTTCAAGCAAAATGTGTTCTTGGAGAGAGGTGATGGTGTCCTGACCCTTGAGCCTCCAGAGGGAGGAACAGATCGGGGTGTGGTCCCTAATCTAATTTCTTGGAAAGCTCTCGGCTCATCCATCAAGTCAGAGAGTATTTCCATCTGTTATACTTCTCTGAGTTATACAGTACATCATTTACCCCCCCACCCACCCGCTCGCATGCACACACACACACACACACACACACACACACACACACACACACACACACACACACACACACACACACACACACACACACACACACGCGCGCGCGCCACTCCAGACAAATGAGCCACCCTTCATGTACCATTGTACAAGTGGTTCCTGCCGTTTTTTACAGTGTCTGTGACTTTCAGACGTGTCCGTCTAATGGACTTGGCACGGCTGCCGCCGCCTTTTACGCGCGCCCGTCAAAGAGCTCTCAGCAAAATGAACCGCCACGTACCGATATTTTATTTGCATACAAAAGCACGCAATCGTCCAAAGACAAACGAGCGGTATAGGCTGAGAGACAGAGTGGGAATAAAGAGTCAGGGTTATGCCTACACATGTTCCCTTAGTTTATTGTGTTGGGCTCTGGGGTAGGGGTTAGGATTGGGTGTTGGTTTTGTAGGGCTGAGGGAACATAGTGCTGCAAGGGCTTAAAAGAACCCCTTATTGTTTTACTGAGGTTAAGTTTAGGGTTAGGTTTTGCCACCGTTGTACAGAAGATAAGATTAAGAATAAGGTTAGGTTTAGGTATAGGTATAGTTTAGGTATAGGATATGACATCCATGACATATCAATGATTTATGACTCCATATTTGGGCAACGTTTCAGCCCAATCAGAGCCCCATTGAATTCCATTTTTTCAAATGAAAGTTGCATAATTTAAATTAATTAATAACAAAAATAGTGGAGGTACTTCTGTGGCCATGTGCTTACAGTTTGGCACTGATCGGTTCAGTGGTTTGCAAGGTTAGCTCCAGACACAGAGAGAGAGAGAGAGAGAGAGAGAGAGAGAGAGAGAGAGAGAGAGTGACTGACAAGCAGTTTGGACCACGTTTGGGAACCAGGAAGTACCGCAGGGTTTTTCTCTTTCTTACTCCGAACGTTGGTTCCTCTGAGTCACTGAGTTTCTCTTTCCAACTCCATTTCATTCAGCCGTTTCCCTGGATGTGATAGAGATTGATGGACGACTATAGGGCAGGAGGCATGCTGGATGTGTGATTGTGTGCGCACACGCGTGTGTGTGTGTGTGCACGCGATGCAATGCGATGCTACTGAGGCGATGTGGGATTGAACACGCTGGGTCCAAATAGCCAGGAAAGGAAATGGATTGTGGACTGGGCGGCCCGGCGGCTTATTTATCAATTTGCCGTGTCTGTCGTTTGAGCCGTCGCCTCGTCTACCATCTCCTCCATCTGAGGTCAAACGAGAGCTGCTCTGAGGCCCGTGGCTGAGGAATCCACGGCTACTCATTCTAGAGAGAGAGAGAGAGAGAGAGAGAGAGAGAGAGAGAGAGAGAGAGACACACACACACATACTTACTTGGTCTTGTGTGGGGCAATTTTTAGATTTTACTTTTTTACACACCACCATAGTGTTCTTATTTTGATCATAAGACCCAAATACTGAATGTCAAGTGTCCAGGTTTTCTTAAGCATACTCTTAAAATTGTTGGGTCAAAAACAACCCAAGTTGGTTATTTATGTAACCCAACACGTAACACTGTTTTGGACCAGCCCAACATGGGTTATTGCAGACCAACAGGGTTGGGTTAAGGCTGTGACCCAGCATGTTGGGTTGGGATTGTACAACCAAGTAATGGGTTAAAAGTGACTTTGCTGTTGGGTTAATGTGATACTGCTGAATCTAACACCCAAAAATGGCTTAAA
This sequence comes from Nannobrachium achirus, assembly GCF_963921795.1. Taxonomy (NCBI): domain Eukaryota; kingdom Metazoa; phylum Chordata; class Actinopteri; order Myctophiformes; family Myctophidae; genus Nannobrachium; species Nannobrachium achirus. The sequence goes on from NC_137829.1 coordinate 39,659,718, forward strand.
AGTGACCTTGTTGTTGGGATTGTACGCCCATTCACATTAAATCTATTCATTTTTTTACAGCATTTTCTTCAATGACATTTTTCATGCTTAATCTACTCAAGGAAGAATGCATGGTAAATGGTAAATGGTGCATTTATATAGCGCTTTTAATCCAAAGCGCTTTACATAGATTGTGCATTACATTCACCCATTCACGCACACATTCATACACCGGTGGCGGAGGAAACCATGCAAGGCACCAACCTACTCACCGGAGGCAATTAGGGGTTCAGAGTCTTGCCCAAGGACCCTTCGACATTAACTCAGGGGGAGCCCGGATTCGAACTGGGAACCCTTCGGGATTTATACCCTTCGTGCTCTAATACCAGTTTCTCTACCCCTGAGCTATGCCGCCCCGAGCTATGCGGAGTAAATTGTGCATTTAGTCGTGGCAATATATCACAACTTTGAACACAACAGATTATGTGGTGCTTCACATTAAAAGAACAGCAAACCTGTTTGTATGTGTCAGTCTGGACCATCTTAGTCATGGTTTCTGTTTCTGTAAGCAACTATGTTTTTTTATATATTTTTTAATTAGGGATTATGACTGGGCTACATCCACTGCGATCATCTACAATACAATGTTGTTTTCTCTATCTAAAACCATAAAATAATGGAAAAGTTTGTAAAAAATATCTGTATGGGAGCACAGTTGCATGCTGGGTAACTGCCCACCCACTTAGTTTAACCCAATAGTGGTGCAATTCACAAACCAATGTGTTGATAGACAGAGAGGGCGGGTCTATTTTAACCCAAGTTGGTGCAATGCAGTGAACCATGTGTTGGGTAAACTCGAATTCAAAAGCCTGTACCAACACTTGGGTTATGAACTCAATGCATTTTATCTGATGATGTGGGCGGGCCATCCATAGCCCAACAGATGGTTTACTAATTTTAAGTATTTTTAATCCAATGTTTGGTCAAACTGACCCAACCTTTGACCCAACAGTGTCAACCCAGCAAAAGGGTTGAACATTTGACCCAACATTTTTAAGAGTCTATGACCCTTGTTTACTATGACACTATGGCATATTAGGAGTCCAACTCGTACTAGTGGTTCTTAAATGTTTCCTTTGCAAGGACCCCCTTAACTCTGAGAGTGTACAAATGGAACCAAATGGGCCAGGGTCCATTTGGTTCCAATTTGAACACTCTCAGAGTTACAGACCTCTTATGTGTTTCTGGTAATAATATTGTCCACTCATTTTGTGTATGTCCGAGGTAAACCAAAATATCCACCACAAGCCAGCCATGACCCCTCAGACAGACAGACAGACAGACAGACAGACAGACAGACAGACAGACAGACAGACAGACAGACAGACAGACAGACAGACAGACAGACAGACAGGTTAAGAGCCCTTACATTTCCCTCCATCCTATTTGGCTTTCAGTCATTTTTTTCTCGTATAACTTTATAATGTTTGTATGTAACAAATAAAACCGTGTTTTTGCCTTGAAAGCCATTTAAATGTCATACATACTTCATAAATGGTCTGTTTGCGCTTTGATTGTAAGAATTCAACGTCCACCAACCGAAAGCCTTGTGCCAGTGAGGATTTTATTTGATGGTTATTTGAAGCTTGGAGAGGAAACCCATTGCTATTTACTGAAGGTATACTGACCGAGCCATCGTCTCCAATTAAAGAAAAAATACAAGGTCAGTGTACGCAGTCCTGCTGTGTGGGCGCGCGTGTGTGTGTGCGTGTGTGTGCGTGTGCGCCCGTGTGTGTGTGTGCGGGCTAGCATTAGAGTGGGTTTTTGAAAGCTGCTTGAATTGAATACGAATTAGAGTAAGAAACTTTTATTGTACACACACGCACAGACACAGAATGTAATACAGAAAGGTTGAGAACAGAGGGCAGTAGTCTAAATAGTCTGTCATAAAAAATAAAATAAAATCTAAAAAAGAATTCCTTCTAATAAAAGGGGGCCAAAGGGGGCCATGGAGTGTGACTGGCCTTTGTGATGGCACTCACAGCAGACCATAGGCTAATCCTACCGGTTCCACACTTTGTACAACACTGCTCAGTGCTCTGGCAAAGACATATTGCTACTTTCCCCACAATGACTGTACTTACATACTGTACAGTTAATACACCATGTCTTGGCCCTCTGTCCAGTTACCCATATGGAGATCCATGTACTGTGTATGGAGATATGCTGTGAGACCCCCCAACATGCTTACTCAGTTATTCGTTATGTGAAAATCCTATGACGTCTATTACATCTGACATCATACATATCATACCTTCTTCTCCATATATGGGCATTCCCATATGAAGTCCTGTTAGATATGGTCTTAATATTGATGACAACTGGGATTGCCATAAATGGGCATACAAGGGATTCTGCTAGAGTGGTTCCCATGACATCAAAACATACAATACCATTTTATGCCCATACATGGAGATCCCTGTCTGAACCAGCCACACCACTGTGATGTCACCTGTTTATGCCCATATATGGAGATCACTGCTCTGAGTAGTTGACATCACTGTGATGTCACCTGTGATGTCACAGTGATGTGTCAGGGGAACCACAGTATCAGGCGTTATCCCTGCTCTGAGCCTGTGATGTCACAGTGATGTGTCTGGGGAACCACAGTGTCAGGCGTGACTGACAGAGATATGGATATGCCGGTTTTCCCCCTACGGTCGCAATAAAACTCCATAACTCAGGTACAGGCCTGGAATTTCGTCATTTTAGGGGCAAGGCCACTTTGTGTTGTCTATTTTTAAGGGCACAAAGGCCAATTGCCAGGGCAGGAAGGCCATCAAATGAAACAAGTTTTAGTCCATTGTAATAACTAATTGAATTTAAAGATTAGGGATTATGACAATAAAGAGACACTGGTGTGTGTACATATTGACAAGGAAGAGACAGAGGAGAAAGTGGTTCAGTCAGCTGGGGGCATTAAGGCCACAGGGGCCTCAGGACATGCCATTTTATTTAATTTTTTTTGAGGGGCACAAGGCCATACTAAGGGGCAACGGCGGCCATGGCCTTCGTGGCCTCCCTGAAAGTCCTGCCCTGCTCAGGCATATGCAGGGTTGTTAAGTAACGGATTACATGTAACGGGATTACGTAATCAGATTACAAAAAACAGGTAACTTGTAAAGTCTCAGGTTACATTTTAAAATGTGTAATCTGGATTACAGTAACGGATATGAATGATGGGGGTTACATGCTGGATCACATTCTCCCCTTACCCTCATAAATTTTACAAATAAGTTATAGCGCCAAGCAATGAAATAATCAAGTCGAATCAGCGTAAAGTACTGCCACTTCGCTCAAGTAAAATTCTGTTGTCCTTTTCCTAATTTCATTGGCTCAATATTCTTGTCTAGTTATCAATGGTAAAACTTGTTTTATTTAATTAAAGAGTTTTGCTAAACAGTAATCCAAAAGTAACTGAAAGTAACTAGTAGTTACTTTTTAAATTGTGATAATCAGATTACGTTACTGACTACATTATCTTTGCAAGTAACTTGTAACTGTAGGGGATTCCTTTTTAAAAGTAACCCTAACAACCCTGGGCATATGTTAGGCACCTTTTGTGGACGCTAAAGGCCCATAGAAAGCTAGACATCTCATCCACCGCTGCAGTTCATTGGAGCTACGTGTAACAACTGGAGGCCGGACGTCCGGAATCTGGGATCGCTCCCAGTCAAAGTGGCTACTGGCCAATCACAGGCGTCTTTTCCGGGACTTAGGGTTAGGGTTTCCATCCAGTTCCGATGTTGCACTGCTCAGCTGTTCTTAGAGGCTGTGTACGAAGAGACCCGCCCCTACCTGCCTCTGATTGGCCTACCAACTTCCGTTTCTGTGACGCACGTGGAAATTGGAAAAGGACCGGACACCGAGTCCCGCGATGCATATGCCCCAGAGCCGAAGGTGGCATCTACCTTTCTATGTCTATGCTAGGCCCACCCTATTGCACATTTGTGACATATGCTTCCTCCAAGCCGATCCGTTCTCCAAGCCGATCCGTTCTGCCAGCCAGCTCAAAGCTTTTGTCCTTGTCTGTCCTCAAATCTGTGTGAGTCCTTTTTACAACAGCGACCACAAAGTTGCAGTCAAGCATATTTTTCTAATAAAGTATAAGTTCCTTAGCTTACATAGGATAATAAACGCCTCTACTCCAACACCAAACGCTACCTAATTTCCTGTAGTCCCCTACCCTCAGTTTTAGAAAGGATTGAGATTGGGATCATGTGTTCAAACATCTCTAGGGCAGTGGTTCTCAAAGGGGGGGCGATTGAAAAAGTAGTTAATAAGGCATAAAAATCTGTTTAACCACTTTAACAGCCCATCCGCATATGATGAAATCTAATTAAAATACATTTGTTTCAATGTGACTGTCCTGACATACCCCGAGTGTAGACGTCGTGCAGCCACGTCGTCTACACCGTTCGCTCGCAGAGTCTCTTTGAGCGAGGTTTCGCGGCCATGTCCCGCCCACAATCACTTTTTATTATTATTTCCTTATTTGATTGGTTCAGGCTACGTCGCAATGCAATGGCCGACACTCCGTATGAGGGAAGTTTTTCGCGCGACATCGCTGTCGGAAAGCTATAGCTCGTTGGCAGTGCAGATGAGCTGTAACCCCATTTTATACTTCGGACAATTGAAAGCAGGCGATCTGCAAGCTCACAATGTGCTGCATCTTGACCTTGTAGG
>NC_137829.1:39666942-39694442 GCF_963921795.1 Nannobrachium achirus
CTTTAATCTGCTTCTCTAACTACAGTGATCCTGACCTCAATTCTACTTAAAGGGATATTTCACTGTCAAAAAAACTCTTGGTAATCTAATCAGGCTTTCATGAACACCCTGAACAGATTTTAATTTGCTTGATTCAATATTTAGGTGTTACCAATGTGGGTAGATCAGTCCTACTCCTGCAGGGCCCCTCCCCATACACACCCATTGTAACTTCAAACTCCTTTTTTAACCATGAAAGATTCATTAAAAACACTGATTATTTTTCTGGTGACTCATACTACCCTCCTAATACGTGAGCAGGCTGTGTTTCTTTGATATACGTTTTTTCATTTATTTTTAATAATTTTTGTATTGTATTATTTTTTTTCCCCATTTTACCAAAGATGTGTTAAAATAAATGAAAAAGGATATTGAAAGAACACGGCCTGCTCACGTATTAGGAGGGTAGTATGAGTCACCAGAAAATATAATGTGTGTTTTTTAGTGAATCCATCATGGTTAAAATGGAGTTTGAAGTTACAGTGGGTGTGTATGGGGAGAGGCCCTGGGCCTGGAGGGCCTGATAACATTTACATCAAATATCTAAATATCGAATCAAGCAACTTAAAAACTGTCCAGGGTGTTCATAAAAGCCTGATTAGACGATGAAATGACTAAAGTTTTTTTTTTAAGTGGAATATCCCTTTAAAGGGAACATCCACACTATCACAATTCAAACATCTGTCTACCCTTTCTTTCTTCTTTTCATTCATTCATTCATTCATTCATTCATTCATTCATTGATTCGGGATGCAACAGCCTTCATGTATTACTATTTCCCAGGAAAACAGACACTTGCAAATAGGTTGTTATTGAAAACGAAATAACCCACAATATGAATACAATTTTACATCTTTCATTCTGATTGATAGATATGAATTATGATACATAATTGTATGATTTGTGTATGAGGAACATATGACCATATAAGGTTATATTATATGAAATACTGTCTGAACTTACAGGAGACCATGTTTTGGTTGTACTGTAAGTTCAGGCTAGTGGATTACAGGTCATGACTACGAGATCATGTTTTGGTTATACTGTATCTCTGTCTTCTTGTTATGATAATGGGAACGGATCAGCATGATCTTACTGTCATACTGTATTCTTATATACTGTATGTTAACTTCCATCTTTGGAAGAGAGAATTAGCCAGCTGCCACTAGGATGGTATGCTCACTGTTTTGTCTCTTTGTCTGACTCTCTTCAATACAGCAATGTATTGATTGTCCTTTGGCTCGTCTCTGTCTTATTTTGGTTATGGATTTATCCATATCCATGTTTATTTAACATAATAATTTATTTAACACTGATGGTTAGCTGTTGTGTAATCGCAATATTATACTGGAGGGTGGCTTTACCGGTGGCCCTTCAGTGATGCTTGCGGAACTCCGCTCCTCGTTCCTGACCGCATCACTGTTGTGTCAATCTCGATTACGCAAACGCGAGAGAGATGCTCTGGAGTGTAACATTTGTAAGAGTGTGTTTGGAAAAGACAGTGATTTGGTTCTTCAGTGTGAACACATAAAGATTACCCAACCTTTCCCTTGTGGTATGTGTGTTTTCATCATGAAAAACGTCAAAATGGTTTTCAGATCTCCAGTAATTGAACCCCTAAAAAGAGGTGTTATGAACACCAGCAGTGTAACGTGTTCCATCAAAGCTGCAGGCAGATCAACCTTTATATCGTCACTGTCCGGCAGAAACCTTGTATCTCCAAGTTTTTCAGTTTCTTTCTCGTAAATTGAAGCCCTGCCTCATCATATAAGACTGTTGCACAACACTAGTGAAAATAGCAGATCTACAAGCACACAATGCTTCACGGTGTGAGGAGTTGTGTGCTTGGAGATTGGGAATGTTTTCAAATTATTTTCATGATGAACATCATATAAGTTTCCACCCGACAACAACGATATGAGACCATCATGCATTCAGCATGGTGTGGAGACGCCTTGCTGACGCAAGCCAGTGCACTATTCAAATAATATTAAAATCATCATTATAGAAAAAACTTTTGAAGCTTCCTACCATGTTGGGTGCACATGCAAGAGTTTCATGACAACCTAGACCAATAAAACGTAATATCGAATCACAGCAATCGTTGAATCGCAGAATTGCAACATAATTAAGAATCGCGATATAAATCGAATCGGCACCCTAGGTATCGAGATCGTATCAAATCGGGTAAGGTAAGTTAATCGTCTCACCCCTATCTAAAACAAATGTTTTTTTTTTTTTTGTTTTTTTTATAAAAGTGTGACAGGCATAAGAGTTGACCAGACACATACTTGGACCTGCTTAGACCTACTACACAGCCACCACCGACTGCCGGCCTGATTTACACTGGCAGCCAAACCAGCCTGAATCAGATCTGTGTCACATCAAGATTGGAATCTGATTTGCTTAAATTAGTCTAAATGCAGACAGGCCACATGCAGGTCAAATGAAATCATCAAACCACATCCAGAGGTGGTTTTAAATCTGATTCAAATCTGATTTCTCAAGATTTGTCTCAGTCTGAATGCACTAAGCTGATCTAACGAGCCAAGTCATCAAACTGTCCAAAACGTCACTTGCAGCGCGACCCGAGCGCCACTGATGTCATTACAGAGTGCGATAATTGCATTTTGATTTACAAGAGCGCAAGGGTGTAGTCATCTAAATAAAACTGTTCTGCATAAGTTTTGCTCTACAGAACAAATGGCGAGCAGCATTCAGTGGACAGACGGAGAAATTCAACGCCTTCTAGCACTTTGGAGGTTTCCTCAGTACATGAGAATTGTACAGGAACAATTAAGGCAATATATGAAGACATATCTCACAGCATGGCAGAAAATGGGTTCACAAGGTCTAACTGCAATGTCAGAGGAAAATGTAAAAATGTAAAAACACACAAAGAGAAAAGTCATGGCACCTACGTTGTTACCACGGTAACTGGTGGAAATTCACAAAGGACTAGATACCCAACGTGTATCAAGGAGAAGACAAACTCAGAACAAGTTAAAAGTCAAACAGAAAAAGTTTAATCCAAACTGATCATGATCAGGAGGACGAGACAACACTTTGTCCAAAGAATAGAGAAAACTCAAAACAATGTAAAAGCATCAAATAAAAGAAAGTTCTATTTACAACTGTCCATGGGCAGGGTCAGAGCATAAACTGACAATGACAATCTGATGCGGGGTGAGTAGTCCTTATATACGATCTCTCAGGACTGTAGAACTTTCTAGATGCGGAAGGGATTCTGGGGCATAAATGACAGATGTGGTATGGGGTCAACAGAGGTCACCAGTAATGCCGATCAGCACGGAAGGAGTGAAGACAGGCCTGGGGGAATGACAGGATATCACAGGTTACCTATCGTTTCATTTGAGATACGGCTAGGGGTTTAGCCGAGCCAGGACGACTCCGGGGGTAATAAAAGACAATGTTTTGTTTTCTTTTTAGTCAGGGAAAATTAGCAGAATACCTGTCAAATCTTGGAATAAATTCCTTACCAAACAATTTCTTCACCAATGTGTTCGTAAAGGTGTCTAGTAACATATCTAACAAAGATTGAAATTCAACATCCCTAGCAAAATGTTTGACAGCTAGGGTAATTCTGGGTCTCATTCTTACTATACACTGTACTATAAGGGAAAAAATCACTCCCAAAAATATGCGGGATGTGGGATGTGAGGGGTCTAACTAGGTGTTTTTAATTATTCTGAATCCATTGCAAGTATTTGTTTTGCACGAAAAACATTCCTAGGGCCAAGAATGGACCCCATTCACCTTGTGAAAAGCGATGACTCATCACTAAACCATCGTTTTTTTTTTGCGTCTGATTTTGGCCCAATGAATGTTTTTTGTGCAAAACAAATGCTTGCAATGGATTCAGAATAATTAAAAACTCCTAGTTAGACCCCTAACATGCTACTTAAAGCATATTTTTGGGGGGTGATTTTTTCCCTTATAGTACAGTGTATAGTAAGTGAATGAGACCCAGAATGACCCTAGCTGTCAAATATTTTGCTAGGGATGTTGAATTTCAATCTTTGTTAGATATGTTACTAGACACCTTTACGAAGGAATTTATTCCCAGGGTTTTATTAAAATTCCCTGACTATTTGGGGAAGCTCCAGTTTATCTATAGGGCAGATACCGCTGACACCCCTACTCTCAGTGTCTCGATTAACCCTATGTTGACACAGGTATATTATATTTTGCCAGTACATAACCAAAGCAGATATGTCGACACTTTGGGTTGAAGTTGTTAAAATCAGTGTGAACACACAGATCAGATCTGTGTCACTTGAAAATGCAGTGTGAACAGTCGGGCCAAAAGATCGGATTTGAGAACTAAATCAGATTCGGGCTAGATTTGACTGCAGTCTAAATCCAGCCTAGAGGCTTGGCAGAGATTTTCTCTGGATGTGAAATAGGGCCACATCTTCCGTTCACAGGTGTTACCAATGATTCTAATTAGGGCTCTTTTCCATTTAACGTGGCAGGCTCTTTCCAGTGAGCCAATGCGTGCACAATAATGCACCAACCTGACTCTCTGTGACCAGAAGAATGGAACTGAACCTTAATTGGTGTTATTGGTAAACCTCCTTTTCGGCTGCCCAGGATTAATCAAGATTTAATCGGCAGTTGCCATGGAAATCCTCAATTTTACCTCTTTCTGCAGCTCAATGGAAAAAGTAATCCGAGTAAATGTAATCTGAGTATGTCCTGTATTTTCTTTCACTCAGGACAGAAAAATTACAATCGCGGGCCTCATTGCTTTTGAAACGGCCGGTAGAGAAGGCCACGTTTTAAACATGAACGTGATTTAAAAGTTAGATTAGAAGATACATGCACTTTTGTGCAGCAGCGTAACACTGCTCTCTATAAGGGAACAGGATTTGCCGGTCATGTGATACCCTGTTGCATTTCGGGAAATGGGGTGTTTTTCTTCACCGCGGTAGCCCGGTACAGTAGCTACAGATTAATTGCGACCGAAGGTCGCAGTTCACTGTGAGAAACGTCACAGCTTGTCCGTGTCCGTGTAGACGTGTACACATTTTTACGTCGGTTTGCTGCTCTGACATCATGCTCTGATGTCACTGTGATGTCAGGGGAACCACTCTACCAGAATGGGTTTGCCGCGCTGACATCACCCTCTGGCTTCACTGTGATGTCACACTAACAGAATCCATTTTATAGCTTATATAGCAAAAATAGCTGATCTATAAGCTCAATGTTATCCAGATCCCCTGAAAATCTACTGTCCTGCCAATGGCAGGACGTACGTGTGAAGTTTTGAAATGGGACATCTGTAGCTGCAATTTTCCTCTAATCTTCTCCACCCGCTCGGTGTGTGTGTGTGTGTGTGTGTGTGTGTGTGTGTGTGTGTGTGTGTGTGTGTGTGTGTGTGTGTGTGTGTGTGTGTGCGTGTGCGTCACGCATGTGTGCATGTGTGTGTGTCCAGGTGTTGTGCATTAGTGTTAGCGTTAGCCAGCACTACAGGGCCCTCGTCGCCACGGAGGTGTGAACAGCCGCTCACAAATTAGCCGTCTTGCTCCCCTCATCCATCATCCCTTTTCTTGCTCTTTCTCCTGTTCTTTCATTCTTTCTACCTCTTCTCTAGTTGTTACTTCCAGAGGCGTCATTTGGGTATGGCAAGCTATGGCAGCTGCCATACCTTGGCTACAGGGGGGAAATAATAAAATGTACTTTTCATCGTGCCTGTTGCTAAAGTATGGCAACATGACTGGTGTCTTGCACGTGCGCGACACCAGTCATGTTGCCATACCTTAGCTTTTTCTGAACTGACGCCGCTGGTTACTTCCTTCCTTTATTGTTTATTTTAGTTAATTTTAGTAAAACATTTTTCCGCGCAGTCTTCCGTCAGCTTTTATTCCCAAATAAGACCATTAACTGTCTGGATAATATCCGAATAATGACACCTCTCTCTCTCTCTCTCTCTCTCTCTCTCTCTCTCTCTCTCTCTCTCTCTCTACTTAAGTAAAAGTATCAATACTGCAATGTAGAAATGCTCTGTTGCAAGAGAAAGTCTGGAATTTATAATGTACTTGAGTAAAGGTATAAAAGTATTGGCATGAAAATGTCCTTAAAATACCAAAAGTAAAAATACAAAATGCTTGAAAATAGCAGATCTAAAAGCTCACAACAAGTTGTGATGCGACACGTTGTGAGCTTGTAGATCGGCTATTATCAAATAGCCTAGGTATAAAATAGGGCTAAAGTTTTATAATATTGTAATTTATACCTGCAAAGTAACAAGTAACTACGTTTTCAAATAAATGTAGTGGAGTAAAAGTACAATATTTGGATCCTAGAGTACAGTACTTAAGTAAACGTACGGTAAATGTACTTAGTTACTTTCCACCACTGCACAGCAGAATGGAAAGAAGACACCGGGAATAGCTCGGACAATTGAACCCTCTATATTAAAGTGCTATGCATACAAGACTGACGTTTCGATGCTACTGCAACTTCCTCTGAGTCATTAACGGCAGGGCCCGGAAGGCATTCATAACATACAGAGGAAGCAAGGTCAGTGCTCTCAATAAGCCAATGGTAGACATAATATTTAGTCAACATATTATGTTCGTAGACTAAAGTTTGTCTTGGTTTATTCATGTTTCAAATGTCCACATATTCAGATCCTACACTATGTTATTTGTAAATGATTGATTGATGAAGATTGCCTTATTGAGAGCAATTGCCCTCACTACCTCTGTGTATATGTGTGTAAAAGTCCCGAATTCAAAATGTACATGAGTAAAGTGTTGGCATCAAAATATACTTAAAGTACCAAAAGTACAATCTACAAGCTCCAACACGACGCGTTGTGAGCTTGTTGATCGGCTATTTTCAAATAGCCTTAGTAGGTATAAAATAGGGATAAAGTGGTTAATGTATGTTTTAGAATTAGAATTTATATTTGCAGTAACTAGTAACTAAAGTCTTCAAATAAATGTACCGTAGGGGAGTGAAAGTACAATGTTTGGATACGAGATGTAGTGGAGTAGAAGTAAAAGTACTGGAAATTGGAAATACTCAAGTAAAGTACAAATACCTCAAGATTGTATTAACTGCATTACTTGAGTAAATGTACTTAGTTACTTTACACCACTGATCAGTCTTATATACTTGGCACCTAAATAAAAAGAGGCTTCAATTGTCCGAGCTGCTCCAGTGTCTTCTCTCCATTCTCTCCAAACACTATACTTTTGTAGTAATGTTTGTGCAATCTCTTGAGTTGGAAATTATTTGTGTCACATTTATGATGATTTGGGAAGAATTATGTATCCAGAATATTGCATACAATGGTCGACTACCGGCTCCGCCCCCTCCAAAAGCTGCCTCCGCCACTATCACAGCGCGCCGCTATTGGCTTCATTCACTTCAATGGGAAATACGGCGGATTGTACACACATTTTACACATTAAATATGAATTCCGTTTTGGACCCAGAGCTTCGAAATCTCTTCCAATCCATCAACAAGGCCTGGATCTGCATTGGAAAAAATATTTAGACCTTTACACTTTTAAAACAATACGACATAGGAATATATAAGGTCGCAGCAGAGGAATAAGGAACATGTCCATGGTTGCTGGACCACAGAAAGCCGTTTCAAACCAATTTAAATATGAATGGACTGTATTGGCCTAAACGACAATAACCCATGACTACAAACACCTTATTTGTTATGTTAAATAGAAACTGATATGTAATGTACGTCTGTGAATGTCTGAATGAACAGGGGTAGCGACGCAAAGTGTTGTATTTCAACTCTGCTTTCGACTGCAGGCTGTGGGTAGGGGCGTCACAAGGGGGGGAAAAGTGGGACTGACTTACCAGGGCCCACGGTGGAAGGGCCTTAATTATTTTAGACTTTATCGATTGAAAAATAGCAGATATACAAGCTCATAGCGCGGCACTGAGTGCCACGCTGCGAGCTTGTAGATTTGCTATTTTTGAAATCCCACGATGAAGAACATTCATGTGGGCCCACAGCGAATCCTTGTACCCAGGGCCCAGAATTTGATGCGACACCCTCTCCCTCTGCGGCTCGGCAGCTAAACTTGTCAGGAATCGCGAACATTTCACGCCAGAGATATCAAATGTTATAGATAAGATTTATAAGCAATCGGCATGATAAGAAACATGTAGCCTACATTTGAAGCAGTTTATTCTGGTTGGTTGTTTGTGTAATGGAGAGTAATAGCCTCTAAACTAATCAGTGAAAAGTGAAAACGGCTCTGTATAGGTCCAGCAGACAGGCGATTTCCTCATTCTGCTGTTGCGTCCTTATATATTCCTTTGTCGTATTGTTTTAAAAGTTTAAAGGTCTACATATTTTTCCAATGCATATCCAGGCCTTTGTTGACGGATTGGACGAGATTTCGAAGCTCTGGGTCCAAAACGGAATTAATATTTAATGTGTAAAATCCGCTGTATATCCATTCAAGTGAATGGTGCGGCTGTGATTCTCGTCGGAGGTCTCGGCGGAGAGGTGGGGGCGGAGCTCCCGGTAGTCATGAATTGTTTGACCAGATGTGGAATGCACCAAAACCCTTTAAAGATATTGACTCCGCACCCAAACTCAAAACTAACCTAAAATAATGTCTAACCTTGATACAATTGGGCTTAGTTTAACACCTTTGAACACTTTGGTAGCTTATAAGCCCATCATTTCTCTGTAAATATACCTTTTGATGTTTGTTTGTTTGTTTTGATTTTAACGATATGTATTGTATTGTATCACCTTACTAACTGTACTCAATTCCAGAGTGCAGTAACTACGTTTTTGAACTTATTTGTGTATCCCAATGATATTGGAGGATAAACATTTACCTCAAGAACAGATATACAATTAGTGTAATTAATATCACTTACAAATCTTTATCTCATTTGAAACACTTTTAAACCCATTTATCAGTCTTTTTTTTGTTTTTTTGTTACTGCACTCTGGCTTTGTAGACCACAAGCCCTGGGCCTTTTGTGTTATCCTTTTAGCATAACCTTTGACCGTACTACCAGTACTGTTAACCCACTTGCTAAATATATTCAATTAATCAATCAAGTCGAACAAAGCTGGGTGGTGTTAACGGAGATGCATACAGTATTTGTACCCCGACACATTGTTGAGGTTACAGAACACATAAATGTATGGTATGGAACACATACAATGCATCTTCTTCGTAGAAGATACGTTTATTTAGGGTAACCTCGTATCGTAGCAGCGCGGAAGCCTGGACTCCAAGTAAACACTCCAAGGTGGTTTGTGTGTTATGTCTCATCCAAATAAAAATAAATGTCCACGAAAACAGTTCAAATTGACAGAGATTAGACAAAATAGTCAGTTTTTTCCACAGTTATCTGGACGTTGGGGTAGTAACGGGACAACTTGGAGACAATAGATCTTTATGTAGACAAAAGAGGGAATGTCACACCTGGCTATGAGGTGCAGTAGTGCACTGTAAATGGAACAGGCTTACTGTCATTGAATAGTTCGAAATAGGTTTTTCATCTATTTTTTCCACAATTTACATATTATTAAACTGTATTTCCAAAGCTAAACGATCTAATTTTGTAATAATTATCTTCTTTCAAATGAAATGAAAAAACGAAAATCCCCAAAAATGTGAATAGTAACCCCTTGGTCCTGCTTTGAGGTATTTGTCACTTGCATGTGGGCCGGAATTGCTGACTACTAGTGAGGTCTGCAGGCCACAGGTCTGCTGTACCCTACAACCTTCCTGCCTCCTTGAACTTGTTGAGCAGTCCGTCGCCTTCTTTCAAGGTGAATAACAGGGTGTGTTTTCTGTAATACTGCGGGTACAACTGGAGGTTCTGGATGACATTCTGGATTAGATGGGCCCGTGTCATCTCGCAGCCGGGTGCATCATATTCCAGCGCAGTAAAATGGACGTGGAGGTGGTAGTATGAAGGCTGGTAGTGGAGGTATACCCTCAGCTTCCGGGCTGCCAGCCCGTAGCGCTGGAATATGGCCTCCTCGCCCTTCTTAAGGATGTTCTGGAGAAGGGGAACGTGCTCTGGGGTTAGGTCGCGGAGACACCTGATGCCTCTCTGATGGGCTATTGCGACCAGGTACAGGTTGTCATTCTGCTTTTGGTCCCATTTGACGTCGGGAAGGAGCACAAAGCCGAGCTGCGGGTCTGGATCTTCACAAACGATCCGATCGGCCTCTGCCTTCTTCTCTAGGACATTGTACATCCACTGAATGCTGAAGCTCTGCTGTTCAATGTATGCCCGAGTGATGGAGTTGTAGTCTTCTTCTGTCTCCTCCAGCAGAAATATCTCCCCACGCTGGTACTTCTTCATATGTTCCTCCGTGGCGGGACACACCACCGTGGTCATGATCCGGTTGAGGTGGGCGGGGGGCTGCAGCTGGTACGTGCTGCAGGTGTCATTTCTCATGTCCAGTTTCATCCTGGAGCCGCTGAACAGCTCCTCCAAGCTGTCCTCTGTGATGGGAGTCTTCTCCAGCAGGACCACGGCCGCCTGGTCCGCCAGTGTTCCGTGGACAAATATGGCCTTCTCCCGTGCACAGTCTCTGAGAACGCGGGTTGTTTTGAAACCAGACAGGATATCTCCATCTTCTCCAGCAGGTAGTTCCATGAAATTGTTTCACACATTCACAGTTCAACCTATGAAACATCAGTATAAGCAAGAGCGAATATTAAACAGATGAAGACTCCAGGGACACGGTTTTATAGCGTTGATGATGACGCGGCAGGAATGTGACAACATGATGCGACAATAACATAGTAGAAGTTCATTTTCAATGAGGCAGAGCAGTCACAGAGTCTAGGGCAATCTGACAGGCATAGCAACAAGCGGGCGAAACATTCTTGTCTCACGCACACACTGCCAGGGTTGAAATGTGTTTGAACTTATTTCTATGCGACGTGTAGAAAAGCATGTTCACACGAGGAGCGTTGTGTAATCACACAGACCTGAGAAAGAACGCAGGCGTAAGTGTCGCTCCCAGTGTGAAAATACCTGTGATATAGAGCTGGGTGATCAGGTCAAACGACACTTTTTTACTAAATACCTCTATTGATATTGTGTCATTATCAACATTGGAAAATACGGTATGTGCTTGTATTTTTCTCTTTCTGTAAATCTGTTATACGTTATAGTTGAAGGCCTATTGTATGTAGGCCACATTAACCAACAACATGGACTTGGCACCCTTATTCTGGGGAGAACATTCAGCAAATTATGGGATTGGAGATGGGCTATTTTTCGTCAAATATATTTAGTGTTGATGGATAAAAAGGCATAGTAGAGAGAGCCTGAATCCATCCAAGTATATAGTAAGGTTAATTTATGAGAAGTGGGGTCAGAATGACAAAAGAGAAAGAGACATTCTCAAATATGTTAAACTATTGAAAGAATTTAAAAAATCAAACCTCAGTTCGAATTGAAGCGGTGGACAGATAAAACTTCTATTCTGAATGTATTTGGAGAGCTGGTATGACAGTTGGTATAATAGGTTTAAAAAATAAAATAGATTAAAACACATACATTAAAATAAGAATTTGTAATTAAATAAATACATAAATAAATATAAAGTGTTTAAATAAGACAGATAAACCCTGAAGGCCAAATTATCATGTGAAGCTTGACCAATCCTCAAAGTATCCATTCATCTGACCGGGAGGGACACCGCACACATATTCTAGATGTACAGGACATATAAAGCCTATTCATTCTGAACTGAAATGACCATATATGGACATGGGACACACATTTTGCTTTTTGAAAAAGCCTATTCATTCTGGACTGATATTTTACACGTACGGGACAGGAAAAACCTGTTCATTTTGGCCTGGAGTGACCATATATGGACATAAGGTAACGGACATTCTGTTTTTGAAAAACCCTGTTCATTCTGGACTGAGATCACCATATATGGTAATTAAACGGACATTCTGTTTTTGAAAAAGCCTGTTCATTCTGGACTGAAATGACCATATATGGGCGTGATACACACAAAGCCATGCCATCGCTCAAAAAGAGCGGGGAAAATAAGAGTCGGACAGAGCAGGCTTCGCACCGCTCAACACAGGCACTCACTTGGCATGGGAACTCCCGTCTTGTCTGAGGGCGACTCACAGGACTGCCTTTTTGTCAATGGTTTTTAAAGTGTTTTCAATGTTTTTATGAGAATTCCCTTAGGCAACAATAAGCATGGTAGCATGGTGGTGGTGAGCTTTACTCAATTTCATTATACATCTTTGTTTTTTGATTCTGGACTTGCAAAGCTGTGTAAATATTCAATCATCAGTCACTCCAAGGTTAAGTGGTTTACAGAAGAGATTTTTGTGTGTGTGTCTTCCCTAATGCCTCCAAAAGCTAATCTTTTCAGTAGAGGCTTACAATAGACCCATCGCTCTCCATCCTTGTGGAACAGCCTTGTCTCCCACTGCTGTTCGTTCTGCTTCCTCTCCAGGGCATCAAATCTCTGTTTATCCTCCAGCCTGCATTTGGCTTCTGTCGCTGCGTTGATGTTCTTTAGTTTCAGGTTCTTTGTCACATCTTTCCACAGGCAGCGAGACTCATATTCCAGCTGGTCTTCCAGCTTCCGGACCTTCTTCTTAACGATTCCCATTTTGCTGGTGTCTATGAACAAGGATTTCTTCCCAGATGCCCACTTGGCATGCATCACTCCATTCCACTCCCCCTCAATGGAGCAGAAAGACCTCTTATCCTCCGGCGCAAAGATTTCTGCAGTTACCCGATGTTTCTTGCCACCGTAGAAAGGCTTGGTGTGGAACATAATGTTAGCACTGTAGCCTGTCGCGGCGCAGGAGATGGTACACTGCCCACCCAGCTCAAACCATGGGACTGTCAGGATTGACCTGCCATAACCATTAGGGAAATTGAGAATGTAGTGTTCGTCATGTTCGAAACATGAAACACAGCCCTGGCCGATATTGTGGACAACTACAGATAGCCCCAGGAACTTTGACTTAGTCCAGATTTGAGCATTGAACTGGATCTTCTTACTGTAAGACTCTGCGTAGAATGCAGAAACGGGTGGGTGGTGCGAGACCTGCTCTGCTACAAAGCACAAACTGTCGGGTGAAGACCACGGGATGGGACCATCTGACACTGTCTCCTTGGGCCGTGCAGGTTCCTCCGTCTCATTGGGTAGATCCCAGTGGCAGTAGAAGACCTCCCCCAGGATGGGGTTGTAGGGCTTCTTGGCCAAAGAACCCTGTCTTCCTGCATGGAACGATGACAGATACCACTTCACCACCTGTACCATGCGCTCCCGTGGATCCGGCTGCTTGGCGATACTTACAAATAGCTCTGGATGGGCAAAGAAGTCTGCGTACATTTCTAATAATGATCTCCTCTCCAAGATGAAGGTGGGTAAGGCCACCGCTGTGAGGTCCATGCCGAGTCGGACCTGAGACAACAGGTGCATGACAACGCTCTTTTGCTCCTCTGCCGGCTCAAGCTCCTCGGTGTCATCATGGTCATCGAGGCTGTCAAATGGATCTGCATCTGTCGTGCTGTTGCATGTGGACGGGTTGAGTGATGGGTCTGCATCTGTGGTGCCGTTGGATATGAATTTGCTGAGTGATAGAGCTGTATCTGTGGTTTCTTTGGATATGGGAGAGTTCAGTGATCCACTGGTTTTGGGTTGTTTCAGCACTGTTTTCTCATCGCCAAGGGGCAAGGTGGCTGGAGGCCCCGGAGCAGATGTTTTTAGGCTTTCATCCGCCTTGCCTCTTGGCACCGCTGTGTGAGGTGTTGGAGTAACGTCTCTGCTGCCCAGAAGATATCCTTTGGGGCCTTCTGCTGCAGTTGCCTTTCCCCTTTCAAAACACTGTTTGGGGAAATTATTTATTTGGGAGAACTCGCGAGCATCGTAGAACTCGTCCTCACTAGAGGAGTAGGAGACGTCTGGCACTGAGGGAGAGGGGAGGGTGACGTGGGTGGGGAAGGCGGCGCTACTATAGCCGTTATGGCAGCTTAGTGTTGGGGTCCGTAGGCTACCCATCCCCGTGACTACAGGATCCATGGACAGTGTGTAGGGCCAGTGGTCTGATTTACACACCTGAGAACGGTCTGTGGGTAGAGTGATCTGTGTTGGCATGCTGGTGTTGACTACAGTCGTGTCCAGAGGAGGCTGGTAGATCCCATTCGCTGGGTTGATGGTGTGTATACGTCCGTTTGCGAGTCGCTGTTCATTATTTGGATCCTTGGCCATTTGCAGCAGCGCAATACATTGCTTGAGTGACTCTACCATGCTGCAAGTTGTCTCCATCAAATTGTCAATATTGCCGCGCGACGCATCCATACAGTCCTTGATCTTTAAGAGCTTCAACTTGTCGACCAGCATCTGCAAGTAGGCATCTGCTTCGGCGAGCTTCTTGTCAAGGTCTTGAATGCTGGGGACCAACGCAGTCTCTGCCTTCCTCAGCTGGAGGGTGTGACGGATGATGGTTCCCTCTAAGGGGTTGATCCACCTCTCTCGCTCGTCTGCATCTGGGGCCTGAAAATGGAACGTCTTTTGGTCCACGGTGATGGTGAAGGTGCTGTCGTCCTCGTCGTCGATGCCGATCACGGCTCCCCTGAGGCGTACACAGCCTCTTCTGGAGCCTCGTGTCATCTTATCCTTTGACGTGTAGTATGACAGCAAGCCAGCGTTGTAGTCCAGTACAAACCAGCGGTATTGCCAGCGCTTGACAATGTTAGTCCACTTGCTTAGCGGGCCCTCCATCATGATGGAAGTGCACACTCACCCTTCAACAGCCTGAGCAGAGTGGGAGAATTTGGAGGAGATTGACTGAGTCTGGGTTTAAGAACTCTTTTAACCCTATAATGGCCCTCGCTATGATATAGATGTTGATCATGTTACCATAAATAGAGTTCACCATGACTCAGAGATAACCATAGTTCCAAATGTTGGATGTGTCAAACTGACTGTGACAGCGTGACATCAGACCCAAACAAACATTTTCAACCATGACCATATATGAAGTTCCAGGTTGATCATTATGTCCGAATATGGCGTGCATGATAAGGTAGGTTGATATGTGACCGACGTTAAAGAGTACACAGTAAACACTTTCTTTTGTAATAGACTTTTTTTTACACTGTAAAAACTTTTTATTTTGTAATACACTATTTTAGTGAAAAATAAAAACTACAAAAAGGAGACTCCTCGGTGTCACCATGGTCATCATGGCTGTCAAATGGATCTGCATCTGTCGTGCTGTTGCATGTGGATGGGTTGAGTGATGGGTCTGCATCCGTGGTGCCGTTGGATATGAATTTGCTGAGTGATAGAGCTGTATCTGTGGTTTCTTTGGATATGGGAGAGTTCAGTGATCCACTGGTTTTGGGTTGTTTCAGCACTGTTTTCTCATCGCCAAGGGGCAAGGTGGCTGGAGGCCCCGGAGCAGATGTTTTTAGGCTTTCATCCGCCTTGCCTCTTGGCACCGCTGTGTGAGGTGTTGGAGTAACGTCTCTGCTGCCCAAAAGAGATCCTTTGGGGCCTTCTGCTGCAGTTGCCTTTCCCCTTTCAAAACACTGTTTGGGGAAATTATTTATTTGGGAGAACTCGCGAGCATCGTAGAACTCGTCCTCACAAGAGGAGTAGGAGACGTCTGGCACTGAGGGAGTGCCAGACGTCTCTTATGGCAGCTTAGTGTTGGGGTCCGTAGGCTACCCATCCCCGTGACTACAGGATCCATGGACAGTGTGTAGGGCCAGTGGTCTGATTTACACACCTGAGAACGGTCTGTGGGTAGAGTGATCTGTGTTGGCATGCTGGTGTTGACTACAGTCGTGTCCAGAGGAGGCTGGTAGATCCCAGTCGCTGGGTTGATGGTGCGTATACGTCCGTTTGCGAGTGGCTGTTCATTATTTGGATCCTTGGCCATTTGCAGCAGCGCAATACATTGCTTGAGTGACTCTACCATGCTGCAAGTTGTCTCCATCAAATTGTCAATATTGCCGCGCGACGCATCCATACAGTCCTTGATCTTCAAGAGCTTCAACTTGTCGACCAGCATCTGCAAGTAGGCATCTGCTTCGGCGAGCTTCTTGTCAAGGTCTTGAATGCTGGGGACCAACGCAGTCTCTGCCTTCCTCAGCTGGAGGGTGTGACGGAGGATGGTTCCCTCTAAGGGGTTGATCCACCTCTCTCGCTCGTCTGCATCTGGGGCCTGAAAATGGAACGTCTTTTGGTCCACGGTGATGGTGAAGGTGCTGTCGTCCTCGTCGTCGATGCCGATCACGGCTCCCCTGAGGCGTACACAGCCTCTTCTGGAGCCTCGTGTCATCTTATCCTTTGACGTGTAGTATGACAGCAAGCCAGCGTTGTAGTCCAGTACAAACCAGCGGTATTGCCAGCGCTTGACAATGTTAGTCCACTTGCTTAGCGGGCCCTCCATCATGATGGAAGTGCACACTCACCCTTCAACAGCCTGAGCAGAGTGGGAGAATTTGGAGGAGATTGACTGAGTCTGGGTTTAAGAACTCTTTTAACCCTATAATGGCCCTCGCTATGATATAGATGTTACCATATATAGAGTTCACCATGACTCAGAGATAACCATAGTTCCAAATGTTGCATGTGTCAAACTGACTGTGACAGCGTGACATCAGACCCAAACAAACATTTTCAACCATGACCATATATGAAGTTCCAGGTTGACCATTATGTCCGAATATGGCGTGCATGATAAGGTAGGTCGATATGTGACTGAGGCTGGAGGAAACGTCCAAATGTCGGCAATTTTAAAACAGTAGAAAAGTGAGAAAATGAAGTCAATGTCGTTTTTTTGTATTTTTCGTTTTTTTCCCTATCACACAAGTTCGAATTTAGAACAAGGGTTTTTCATGGCAAAAGATAGTTGTTTTAAGGTACTACAATGGCTACTTTTATTTGTTAAACGAGGCTGCTTTTGGAAGGAATTGTACGTGGTTTTTGGGGGAGGAGAGATTGCGCTCTGAGTACTCTTTGTCTCGAATTTCACGCTTTGAGCACCGCCCCATGCGTGGTGCATCTGGTTG
Source organism: Nannobrachium achirus (assembly GCF_963921795.1). Lineage (NCBI taxonomy): Eukaryota > Metazoa > Chordata > Actinopteri > Myctophiformes > Myctophidae > Nannobrachium > Nannobrachium achirus. Next base: position 39,684,046 of record NC_137829.1, read on the forward strand.
TAGAGCGTAAACACTCTCAGTGACTAACTTCATCTCGCTAATGTTATTGGTTTGCAGAAGACAGTATTCTGGAAGGATTTATTTTTTGATTTATACGTCGTGATCTGACTCTCTGAGTCGCTCTCGGGCACACAAAGGAAGACGCGGCGATGATGGCTTCTCGTAATGGAACAGCCGGCGCTAGTGGGAAGCTAACGCTATACAGTGTATCTCACATCTCAGCCTCTCGTCTGTGGTAAAAAATAAAGCCCCGCCGCTCACGAACGCTTCTTACCTTTTGTGAACATTCTGTCCAAAAAGTAAAGGTCCTATACACTTATCGCTCATTTTGTCAGCCGGTGCATTATTTTCCCCTCTATTATTCGTTGTGTCTATACCACGTGACCAGGGGAGGTAGCGTGTCTAAAAACAAAGGACCGGCTGACAAAATGAGCGATATAAACTTTATTTCAACAAGCTGCTTCGATTTTCTTCCACGCTTATGAAGTAAACAGATGAGAGACCTTTAATTTTGGATATAATGAAGCGTTCGAGAACGGCGGGGCTTTATGTTTCACTACAGACGAGTGGCCGTGCTGCGAGATACGCTATAGCGTTAGCTTCGCGCTAGCGCTGGCTGTTTATTATAAGAAGCTGCAGCCCATGAACGGACACGTTTCTCCGTTCTGTGTCCGAGCTAGAGTGCCCTAAAAAGTGTGTTTTGCAAGCCCGCCCGCCGCTTCCCACGTTCTTACTACAAAACGGGCTGCAAAAGTGCTCTGTGTTGCTAATGCTCCCAAGAAAGAAAACGTGTAAATCCATTGATCCAAACTGTAGAAGACCGTGCTTCTGCTTTAGCTGTCTGCTTTATAGTCCAGTAATTTTAGGCCAAAATTAGGCTAAACCTAAAACAAATTGCAATACTAGCAAACTCAACTGATTTTGTATCCTCAATATGTCCTTAGTGAGAGAAAAAAAGTCCCAAGGAATCCCATCAGGAGAAAGTTTTGAAAACGACCTACCTACCTTCACTTACTATACTATTGCAATTTGTTTTAGGTTTTTTCATATAATGACTGGACTATTAGCTGTGTACAGCAGATGCTCCGCAAGCTTCGTAGCCGACGTTAAAGAGTACACTGTAAACACTTTCTTTTGTAATAGACTTTTTTTTACACTGTAAAAACTTTTTATTTTGTAATACACTATTTTAGTGAAAAATAAAAACTACAAAAAGGAGAAAATGACAGGATGAGCATATAAGGAGGGGAGGAGGTAGAAAAGACCACTGGCCACTATTTCTGACATGGCTGCAAGCACTATAGCACAATATATTACCACAGGTCTACTACTAAATAGTAGTTTTAAATAATTGTAGTGGAATACAAGTACATTTGAAGTTGACAGCTATACCACTGTGGGTGTGGTTTGACTTGGGGGGAGTGATTTAGGGGTGTAGGTAAGTACCTAGTGTCCCTCCCATTGTCACACCCACTTCTGGCTACCTAGAGGTGTCAAAATGTTCCTTGCATTCAAATGGCTTTTTAAGCACTTTGGGTTTTATGGTGCAACAAGTTTAAAATGTCCATAACTTCTTCAAATATGCTCAAATTTCAACAAATGATACATCATATGAAAGCTTAGATTCTGTACTTGGAAAAAAGAAAAATGACCAATGCAGACATAAGGAACAAAGTACCAGACCTAGTCACATATGCCAAAACACCATCCAAGTTAACTTCTTTATAGAATTTTTGAGCTGTGCCAACCGCTCTATACATCTGGCTTTGTGTGTCCATCTGTCTGTAGTACGAGACTAACGTCACAAGACTAATGTCATAGAAAGTACGGAGAGACTGACATCACCACAGCTGATGTCACGGACAGAACGGCCCATACAAGGAGATATGCACGTGTGTTGCATGGTATGAAATATATTCTAACAAGTAATACATTGTTTCGCTGCGGGATAAATAACCCGCCCGGTCCGGCCCTCCCAACACACGTTGGTTAGCGAGTAAACTCACATTTCAAATCACATTGATTGACTGGTGATAAACATAAGCTGGCACAAGTTTTAGAACAGACTTGACAGCAACAGTTAAGAATCAAGTGAGACCAGGGGACATGCGTTTATGCTTCATCAAGCTTGCAAATGCATAGCGCTGCAATTTTCGGTTTTATGTAACCTTTGTAAAAGCCTCGTCATAATTAAATCACAATACTTTACCTACAACTGCTGGCCCAAATTGATTCACATTTTGCGCACACTTTGCACTGTAGATACAGGTTAATTGGGTTACGTTTGATGGGTTATATTTTCTATAAGGCTGAGTATCAAATTTGAAAATATTAAATCGCTGGGAAAATCGGCTAATAAAATCATTCAACGGTTGGCAGACTGCCGATATATTGGTCCAATCGCGCAACCTTAGTGCATGAATTCGCTCACTCTAACTTCTAAGTGTCAATCTAACGTGGTCAACCCTAGATGATGTGTGAGGGCTGCATAGATTAAATAAGGGTAAAAAAGAAAAGAAAAAATAGACAAGAGCTACTGAGATTTAGCAGATCATTACTGCATTATTAGGTTTAGGTAAGGTTCATTGCTAGCCACTAATTAGCCAATTCCAAATTCAGAGTCCTAGACCACAGAGTGCCTTGACCACTTTATACAAAAGTGAAAAATCTTCAAATCAATTCGAAAAACTTAGATCTTACTTAATTTATAAGCTAACAAATACAAATAAACACAAATAATCTGTTGATTGATAAAAAATAAAAAATAAATAACATTTTACCTTTATATTGACCTGGCTCTGTTTAACATTGTTCAACACAGGTTTATTTGTGGTACAAGCTCCCATCATTTGTGGTTTCAGAAAAGGGAAATATACAGGATACATGGTTCATGGCTTAAAAAACAATGGCAATACAATGAGGCAGTTAAATTAGTAACATATATATAAACAGTTCCCTTGTTAGCAGCCTTTATCAGTGTCATGTTGAGTTATAAGGCATATTTTTCACAGAACTTGTCGGTGAATGGCATACAGGTGAGGTACTCCAGCCATGGCCAGTCGATGGGGTGGACGTAAAACCATATCACGAGTGAGACGAACAGGACAACGTAGACCACCAGGGACACAATGATGAGGAGGCGTTTCCGGTACCTGTCGAACGTCCCAAAGGTGATGTAGGGCAGGAAGGAAAAGGAGAGCAGAAGGCCACCGAGGAAGCCAAAGATGTGGGCGATGTTGTCCATCCAAGGCAGCAGGCCGCACAGGAACAGGAAGATGACGACGGACAGCAGCTGCAGGAAAGCCCGCCATGGCTTCTCCAGCATCTGCCAGCTCTGGAAGAGCTCCACGAACAGGCACGCGAGGAGGCCAAACTGCGACCCGGCGGGTCCCACCTCAGCTCTGGAGGGCATGAACAAGGCCGAGGCCAGGTTACCGGTTATGCCGCTAAGGATGTATATGATGGAGATGCGGAGCCACCCCGCCAGCTTCTCGAGGTCTCTCAGTATTGTCATCTGGAACGCCACCGACACCAGACAGTGAAAGAGCCCCGCGTGGAGGAAGAGCGAGAGTATGAGGCGATAGAACTGGTCAGGGACGTCGGGGTCGAGAAACGGTAACATGCCACACACCTCGTCTAGACAGTGGACTTGTGAGCAGAGTGTGGCCTCCTCGTGGAAGTAACCGTGCATAAAGGTGCAGTACTCTCTGGTTGAGATCTCACACCTGCCCCTGGCTCCTATGCAGCATGGTCTGCCTATAAGGTTACAGTCCATGTGGCTGTAGCCTGTGCGTTTTGCCTTTTTGCCTTCCCAGTAGGGGAATGTACACACTGGCCACTGTGTGATGTCGTCGGGCCAAATGTGTGGCTTTGTCGAGGCGGGCTCCTCGCACACTCTGGGGTCCTGGTGACAGACGGCGCCGGAGGACCTTACGACATCCACCGTCTCGTTGTTCCATTTCACAAAGGTAGCCAATGTCCTCGAGCAGTCAGACCTGAGGGTCTGCACACAGCCGGACTTGTCATTCTGAACACAGCAGCCCGACTCTCTCTCCAGATCCTTGGCCGTTTGAATCAGACTGGCAGTCTGGCGGTCTTGGCGGATGCATGGAGAGAACTTGGCTCCCAGGTGGATCAAGTCTTCAGAATGAGGTCCGATCCAAAAGTTTTCCTGCTGGGTATATCTTACAGTAACATAGTAGACTTTGTTCTTCCGTACTAGTTCTGTAGTATTAAGCTGGGCAAAGCCAATGGGGGCAAAGCCATATGTACAACAAATCAGCAGGGTGATTAGTATGTGGACAAAGGTGATCCAGTATGTAAAGTAGGGCCTGTAACTCTGGTAGTCATCTAGCTGCTTTTGGACATTGCTGCTGACACTGTGTTGATAGCGGCGGTTCATCCACTTGCCCACTACACCCATCCCATACTGACGCTTGTGCTCGGAGTCCGGTGGGCCATAACACCTTTTTAGCTGGTTGAAGGTGGCTTGGATGCTCATGCGGGCGACAGACTCCCGTCTGCGGTTGGGGCGACGGTTACAGTCCTGGCTGGTGACAGAGGACAGCAAACCGTCCCCCAGGGTGACTGAAGCCACCTGGGTGGCATGTGGGGTCTGCAGGGGCTGACCCTCCCTTTCATCTGGCCCCTGCCTGGCCAGATGGTTCACAATCTTGGGCTGTTGATCTTGGGCTGATGGTGCGTCCAGGCCCTGGTTGATGCTTGTGAACATCTCAGGCCCCCTGTATTGAGCCTTGAGCCCACCAAAGCGTTTGCTACAGTGATGCCGGCTTTTCCTCTGCCACAACTCAAAGTCGTCTCCAATGCCAAACCACTGGACTGAACTCCTGAGAGCACTCTTATAGAATGTCCTCAGGCGTACAGCCCAGTAGTTAGGTGTTGGAGAGGACTCTGCTGGCAGGAGGCCAGGCCTGTGGCTGGCCTCGCTCATCTTCAGAGATGGACTCAATGGCTGTTCAGCAGGGTTTTGGCCAGCTGTGTCCTGCTGCTCCATTTGAGCTATGACCAAGCTGGGTGGCTTCTTGATTTTCAGTCGTCTGTCTCCCTGGCTGTCCTCCTCCTCTGCTCGTTGTGATAACATCTTGTCAGAGATTGTGTGTATCCACAGCAGAAACAGCTGCCGTTTTGCCTGATTCCGTTACCGGCTATGTGTTGTTGTTCTGAAACTATGTAAGAAACGGCTAAGTGGTTAGTTCGCCTGCTGCAGGGTTGAACCTAACCGGTGATGGCCTACCTCATGCTACAGGAATCTCTGTCATGTGACTAACCGGTGGAATATGTCCTACAGTGATACCAGAGCTGACACAATATGAAGAGGTGACTACCAGAACTCTGAGTCGGCAAGTTTTTGTCTGGTCTATATATGGACATCAGTCAACTATGACGTCAGTACTACCACAGAAAAATGTAAGACGCAAAAAGTAAAATATTTACAAACATTTTGAATAGTTGGGTATCTGAAAATGTCCAGGCAAATAGAAAGACACAGCTTCAACTTCGTTATATAGAAGATAATATAAACATGAAAGAAATACCCACGCAAATATTACAATATTCTTAACATCCAGCAAGACAAACAGTTCAAATATGAATAAAGTTGATTGCACTCAAAAGGTCTATCATAGGAGACTGTTCTTCCGCACTAATTCCGTACTGGAATGCTACAGAACTAGTATGAGGGTCAGTGAATGGGGCAAAACTATATATAAAACAAATCAGCAGTGTAATTAGTATGTGGGCAAAGGTGATCACACATGTATAGGGTAGGCAGTTATCTAGCTGCTTTTTGACATTGCTGCTGACATTGCGTTGATAGTGGCGGTTAATCCCCTTGCCCATCACACCCAACCCATCCGGAGGCTTGTGTTTTGAGTCCAGTGGGACACTATACCCCATCAGCAGGTTTCAGGTGGCTTGGATGCTCATGTGGGCGGCAGACTCCCTGAGTGTCATGTGGGGTCCGCGGGGGAAATGACTCTCATCTGGCCCGTGCCTGGCCAGAAGGGTCCAAGACCTTGGGCAACTTGTGCGCTACTGGTGAGTCCTGGCCCTGATCGATGCTGACGAACATCTCAGGCCCCCTGTATTGAGACTTGAGCCCACCAAAGCGCTTGCTACTGTGATGCCGGCTTTTCCTCTGCCACTGCTCAGCGTCGTTTCCAACGCCAAACCACTGGGCTGTACTCCTGAGAGCACTCTTACAGAATGTCCTCAGGCGTCCAGTCCAGCGGATTGGTGTTGGATAGGACTGTGCCGGCAGGAGGCCAGGCCTGTGGCTGGCCTCGTTTGTCTTCAGAAGAGATGGACTCACTGACTGTTCGGAAGGACTGTGGCCAGCTGTGTCCTCCTGCTCCAGTTGAGGAGGAATAGCTAAGACCAAGCTGGGTGACTTCTTGATTTTCAGTCGGATGTCCCCCTGGCTGTTCTCCTCCTCTGCTCGTTGTGATAACATCTTGCCAGAGACTGTGTGTAGTTTCTACAATAGAAACGGCTGTTGTTTTTCCGAAACTGTATGTATAAAAACTTGCTGGCTTGCTTCAAGGTTGTCTGGTAAGCACTTAACCAGTGATGGTCGACCTCATGCTCTAGGAATCTCTGTCATGTGACTACCCATTGGAATATATCTTACAGTGCTACCGGGCCTGACAAAAAACTAACATGTGACTACCAGCAGAATTCTTGGTCAGCGAGTTTGTCTGGTCTATATATGGAAGTCAGCCATCTATGACGTCAGAACTACCACGTCAGTACTACCATGCCAGTCATTTGGAGACCTCCATATTTTCAGATTTGTGAGCAGTGCTCTTGGATGGATTTGTGCATCCTGTCGCATGCGGTAAAAACTCTTTGACTCCTTTTATGACTCCATTTCGGATCGACAGTGTGGATTCCATGCAGCCTTGCACTCCAAATCCAATGTGTTTTAATCATGCAGCAAATGGGAAAATTGCAACGTTCCTATGTGTGCAAAGCCCTTTACCCGTATATTTATAATCTGGATGGCCTAAATGTCATGAAGCTTGACCAGTCCTCAAGCTTAAACCTCACCAAATGTTGAGGATTAGTTACAGAAAGATGGACAGAATTCAGTTCCCAGCTTATTCCACAAGGCCAGTTTCCTTTACTTCTGGGTTTGGTCATCAACTTGATTTAGTGATTAAACTAAATTCACAGATGGATGAATTGCAACCGTCAGATGTGCAAATTGGTGTATTAGGAATGATGTAAATGGTTTGTATTGTGTGACGTCAGACCAGAGCTTTGGTCGACCAGAAAAAGATGTGACACCGTTTTTAAACGTCACATTTGATCTGGTATACCGCCAAGAGAAAGACTTTACTGTTAAAGTATACTGTGACATTCAGAGAGGCAGGGATATATTAGAGACAGAGGGGGAGAAAGAGATTGACAGAGAATATATTAGTCTTTCCAGCCAACAAGAGACAAAGATACGCCTTGCAATGTACAGTCCAGCAGCGTTGTCCATGAACCAATCTTCCAAGACACAGGTGTCCTGTTCCGAGTGTCCATACACCTTCACGTCTCGGGTCACCCTCCATGAAAACATGACGAGGAGCCACAACAACCTCAACAGTCAAATGATGAGAAATGCACAGTTGCCCTCATCTTCCTGTTGGACAATCACCAGCTCTGTAACCAGCCAGCAACAAGGAGATACAGACAAACCAAGATCTTGCGAGGACGTCAACGCAGCCAGGAGAAGTAAAGAAACATTTGAAGACTTACACAGGAAGGAAAACCTCTTGTGTGATGAGAGTTTCATTGAGGTATGGACACAGCATGTCCAGCATGCCCACTCCAAAGAAAAACCTTTCCATTGTAAACAGTGTGACAAGGGTTTCAGTCAGACAGGTGACCTTAAGGGACACCAGCGTGTCCACACTGGAGAAAAACCCTTTGTGTGTAAACAGTGTGACAAGGGTTTCACTGAGTTATGGACTCTGAAGACACATCAGCGTGTCCATACTGGAGAAAAACCTTTCACCTGTAAACATTGTGACAAGAGTTTCCGCCAGTTAACAACCCTGAAGAATCACCAGCGTGTCCATACTGGAGATAAACCTTTCGTCTGTAAACAGTGTGACAAGAGTTTCCGCCAGTTAGCAACTCTGAAGAATCACCAGCGTGTCCACAGTGGAGAAACACCCTTTGTTTGTATACAGTGTGACAAGGGTTTCAGTCAGTTAGGGACTCTGAAGGCACATCAACGTGTCCATACTGGAGAAACACCCTTTGTCTATAAACATTTTGACAAGGGTTTCAGTGAGTTAGGGCCTCTGAAGACGCAACTGTGTCTCCACACCACATAAGAGCTTCAATCAGTTACATATTCTGCTGACAAACCATCATCTCCATACTTCACCAAACGAGTTGTCCACTTGATGGCGATGCTTGAGCGGAACGAAACACGATGATTCAGGTGTGGTTGTCGTTGACTCGAATGGGCAGCCAATCAGAGGGGGAAAGGGTGACATGACATCACGATATGAAGGTATCATGATATCTGATTGGGTGACCCAATGTGAAGTGAGCGGTGGTCATGCTTGCATGATTTAAGTCTAGGATGTACAGGCTATGCTACACACACATTTTGCTATGGCAAAACGCTGAGGAAAAAGGCTACGGACACACACACAGCCACTTATAGGAGCGGTTTGCACCGCTCAAAAATAGACAAGAACTATAGTCTGGTTGCCCTGTGGGGGGCAACCACACTAATAACTAGACCAGGTCAACCTGGTTGTGCCAGACCCCGGTTCTGCCAACCCTCTGGGCCTATACATTTAATGGTACATTTATAGGCTGTCTGTCCCTTTATAGGCTGTCTGTCCCTCCCTCATGTCATCATCATTTGTGACATCATTGTGACCAAATAAAGAGGGAGGGACAGACCGACAGACAAAGCCTTTTGCTTTGTCTGTCGGTCGGTCTGTCCCTCCCTCATGTCATTGTGATGACATGAAGGCTTTGTCTGTCGGTCTATCCCTCCCTCATGTCATCATCATGTCATCATCATGACCATCTATGGAGAAAAACCGGACAGACCGACATTTGCTTATGTAGGCCTACCCATTTCATGGGTCTGGCAATAACTAGAAAGATGAGTCAATCATGCCCAATTATATGCCCAGTATTTGAAGTGACATTTTCTCCCTATACTTCAATGGGACAACCCTTAGAGAAAACTCAGACGATTAGAAAGCTAGACAAGAACTACTGGCCGTATAGGCCTTGATATTATGATCTCATCACTCTCTAATTGGCAACCACAACCAATCAGATATAGGGGAAAAGGATGACCTCACAATATCAAGGTGATGTCTGATTGGGTGAAGGGTTACATCAGATGATGAGTAAAGGGCCCTTCAGATGAGCAGCGGTTGCCGCAGGGGCTCCCGCTAGGATCAGCGGTGGCGGTGCCGCGGTGAGACACAAACACACTCCCTCAGTGAATAAACGCTGCATGGTATTTCACAGAGATGAACACAATCCATCTCTCGCCGCCCGCGTGCGCATGTATGAACGAGCACGCTTGCGGGGATTTCCCAGGGCCGCGCCCGCTCGCCTCGCCGCCTCTAAACTTCTCCGCACGGCTGAAATATAGCAGCCCGCCTTCCATTGAAAATGAATTACTAGGAGGCGGTGACCGCGTATCGTCTGCAGGGCCGGACAAGTACTTCAACAGGAAAACCCTTCAGTGAAAAAGGTTACATCAGATGAGGAGTAAAAATCAAACCTCGGTTCGAAGTGAAGCAGTGAATCTTAGTATAGAATTGTCTGGAGAGCCGGTATGACAGCCGGTATAATAGGTTTTAAAAAAAGATATAAAAAGTCCTGCTTGCTGGTCTCTTAGTTGTTTGTCAACTGCATCCCTCTATAATTATTTCAGTTTCTGTTATCTTTGTGGCCTACTAAATTTTTCAACTTCTGCTAGATTTTCAATATATTTACTCTTGTCTGCCTTAATGCTCCTTTTTACCATTCTGTTAGCATCTGTATATTCTTATTGAGCCTTTGCTTTTGCTCTTATGCAGCTATTTGTCATTGCTGCAATAGGTGAGACCTATTGCATGTACAAGACAGATAAAACCTGAAGGCCAAATTATCATGTGAAGCTTGACCAATCCTCAAAGTATCCATTCATCTGACCGGGAGGGACACCGCACACATATTCTGGACGTACAGGACAGATAAAGCCTATTCATTCTGAACTGAAATGACCATATATGGACATGGGACACACATTTTGCTTTTTGAAAAAGCCTATTCATTCTGGACTGATATTTTGCACGTACGGGACAGGAAAAACCTGTTCATTCTGGCCTGGAGTGACCATATATGGACATGAGGTGACA